>NW_017671988.1:204163-228452 GCF_001879085.1 Nicotiana attenuata
ATACCACTTGAGTTTGAAACACCAACCTCTGCGAAGACGCCAACACAAATTGAGGTCGAGTTTGGGTCCCCAAAGGCACCTGTACCATTTGAAGTTGCTATATTACCTCCCAAAGCAAGAGTGCCCATTCCGGCAGCAATGACAGCCGTTACACCATTCCACACAAAGGCCATACCATGGGACTACACAGCCGAGGCAAGAAGGAAAGGGAAAGCCAAGTTCGGGGAAGCAGTTGCGGCACAGGGTATGACGAGAACCGTCAGGGTTTATACCCCGGAACACTTGGCTGAGTCGAGTAAGTAGACCTCTGGTCGACAATCCGTAACTGAAACTGGGCCCGATGATCTCTGAAGAAAGATGCAAGCGAAGGAATACTCAGTCATTGATCAACTTAACAAAACACCGGCGCAGATTTCTATCCTTGCTTTGGTACAGAGTTCCGATGCACACAAAAATGCCTTGTTAAAAGTGGTGAGTGAGGCGTATGTGCCAAGCAACATCAGTAGAGGAGAAATGGCAAACATGGTAGGTCGGGTATTGGAAAGTCACAAAATCACTTTTCATGAAGATGAGCTACCACCAGAAGGGTTGAGTCACAACAAGGCATTGCACATCACCGTGCGGTGTGAAGATTATTTTATCACCAGGATCCTGGTCGATGGGGGGTCCAGTCTCAACATTTGTCCGTTGGTAACACTCAGGACGTTGGGAAAAGAGTTGTATGAAATCAAGGACGGGGTCATCAACGTTAAAGCTTTCGACTGTTCTCAAAGGTCTACCATTGGGGAGATTAGCTTATGTTTGCAAATGGGGCCTACTTGGTTTGATATTGACTTTCAAGTGATAGACGTGTCGGCATCTTACAATCTATTGTTGGGATGACCATGGATTCATGCCGCTGGGGCCGTAGCATCAACACTACATTAGGCAGTGAAGTTTGAGTGGAACCACCAAGAGGTGATCATTCACGGCGACGGTAGCAATCCCATATGTAGTCGCCAGACTATTCCAGCGATTGGAGGGAGAAGAAGGATAGGCGGGGAAACTTACCACCACGTCGAGCGAGTCAACGTCGTTGATAGGGTAAGTGGTGGGACAACAGAATTGAAAGTATATTGAACTGGTGCGGGTATGAGCCTGGCAAGGGACTTGGCAAGAATCTCCAAGGAATCACTAAGCCTATCAAGCTGAAGAAACACGGCACCACCTTTGGATTGGGGTATGAGTATACTTGGAAAGAATTCAATGAATGGTCGCCACCCTAGCGCGGTCCTTACTATCTATTGGAGCAGCCGATACCCCGTTTGGAGCAGACCTTCCAACCGGCCGAGTTCATCTATGGGTCAGAAGAAGAAGAAGAAGAAGCCCTAGCGGCAATGAAGAATTTGTTCCTAGAAGACGATGATATGGATTGTTGTGTCATTTTCGAGGAGGAGGGGGAGGAAGGCCCTTCCGTACAGGTTGTGAGCAGAGGAGCATGCCTCGATAACTGGACTATCAGAACCACCAGAGCCCGGCGAGCCTCGGGGTAGCAAGGCTGAACAAGCATCATGCACTACTTTATTTTACTAGTTTACTTTCCTTTCACATTTTTATTTTTGCAAGAAAGAGCTCCAATGTTCAAAACATTTATGGAATTTACCAAAGCATTTTAATTCTCTTATAAATCTTACTCTTATTATTCTCTCTCATTGCTTTACTTATACAACATTACTATTACTTATCTTGATGAACCGATGACTGTGACATGCAATGAGACAACGCAACAAACGGACATAGATTCAGAGGAAGATGATATACCGGAAGAGATTGTTAAAGAAGTTGAGAATATTGAGAACAGACCTAAGTCCAACCTGGACGAGACTGAGATTGTTAACCTGGGAGATGCAGAAAATATCAAAGAAACATGAATCAACGTTCATCTGTAACCATCAGAAAAGGAAGAATACACAGAGTTTCTAAAAGAGTATGAGGGCATATTCGTCTGGTCGTATGACGACATGACTGGGCTGAGTACATCGATTGTGGCACACAAAACTGCCGACTGATCCAACATGTCCACCGGTGAAGCAGAAGCTCAGAAAATTCAAGCCAGATATGAGTTTGAAAATCAAGGAAGAAGTCACCAAGCAGGTCAAAGCCAAAGTTCTCAGGGTAGTAGAATATCCAACATGGTTAGCCAATATCGTGTCAGTACCAAAGAAGGACGGGAAGGTTAGAGTCTGTGTTGTCTACCGGGATCTCAACCGAGCCAGTCCAAAAGACGACTTTCCTTTACCAAACATACACATCCTGATCGACAATTGCGCCAAGCACGAATTGCAATCGTACGTGGATTGTTTCGCTGGTTACCATCAGATTTGGATGGATGAAGAAGATGCTGAGAAAACGGCTTTCATTACGCCGTGGGGGATGTACTGCTACAAGATGATGCCATTCGGGTTAAAGAATGCAGGGGCTACCTACATGAGGGCTATGACCACCATTTTTCACAATATGATACACAAGGAGATCGAAGTATTTGTAGATGATGTCATCATCAAGTCCAAGAAAGTCACTGATCACATGGAAGATTTGAGGAAGTTCTTCAATAGACTGCGAAGGTATAACCTGAAATTGAATCCCGCATAATGTGCATTCGGAGTTCTTGCTGGAAAATTACTTGGGTATATTGTGAGTCGCCGGGGAATAGAGCTGGATCCATCAAAGGTCAAAGCTATTCAAGAATTGCCACCGCCAAAGAACAAGAAAGACGTAATGAGCTTCTTGGGGAGGCTTAACTACATCAGCCGGTTCATAGCACAATCAATAGTTATCTGTGAGCTGATCTTCAAGATGTTGAAGAAGGATTCCGCCACCAAAAGGACTGATGACTGCCAAAAAGCTTTCGACAGAATCAAGGAATACTTGTCAACGCCACCAGTTTTAGTCCCGCCCGAGTCGGGTAGATGTTTGCTACTTTACATCTCAGTGTTGGTTGGTGCCTTCGGTTGCGTCCTGGGGCAGCATGATGAGACAGGAAAGAAAGAACAGGCTATTTACTACCTCAGCAAAAAGTTCACTCCGTACGAGGCCCGGTATTCTCTGTTGGAACGCACCTGCTATGCTTTAACTTGGGTAGCTCAGAAGTTGAGACATTACTTCTGTGCCTATACCACATATCTCATATCAAGGATGGATCCTTTGAAATACATCTTCCAGAAGCCCATGCCCACTGGCAAGCTCGCCAAATGGCAGATCCTGTTGAGTGAATTCGATATTGTCTACGTAACTCAGAAAGCAGTCAAAGGACAAGCACTAGCGGATCACCTTGCTGAAAACCCTGTGGATGGAGAATACGAGCTCCTAAAGACATATTTTCCAGATGAAGAGGTATCATTCATAGGAGAAGATATTGCAGAGTCCTATGATGGCTGGAGAATTTTTTTTGACGGAGCAGCAAATTTCAAAGGAGTTGGCATAGGAGCAGTCCTAGTATTAGAAACCGGTCACCACTATCTGATATCCGCCAAGCTCAGATTCCCGTGCACCAACAACATGGCCGATTACGAAGCCTGCATCTTAGGGCTTAAGATGGCCATTGACATGAACATCCAAGAGTTGCTAATAATTGGAGATTCGGACCTACTCATACATCAGGTATGAGGAGAATGGGCGACCAAGAATTCCAAGATACTCCCTTATCTGCACCATGTACAGGAGTTTAGGAAAAGGTTCGCAAAGACAGAGTTCCAGCATGTTCCTAGAGTCCAAAATGATTTTGCTGATGCATTGGCTACCCTATCCTCCATGATACAGCATCCAGATACAAACTTCATTGATCCTATTCCTGTGAAAGTCCATAATCAGCCAGCTTATTGTGCTCATGTCGAAGAAGAAGCAGATGGAAAACCTTGGTTTCACGACATCAAGGAATATTTGGCCAAAAGGAAATTCTCTCCCAATTGGCAGGGTCCATACATGGTTCATCGAGTTCTAACAGGAGGAGCCCTTATACTTGCAGAAATGGACGGAGAAGTTTGGCCAAAACCAATTAATTCCGACGCAGTCAAACGTTACTATGTGTAATCTTATGTTTTCCTATATGATGTAATTTGAACTACGTCTGACCTGATTCGCGTTTAAGAGGGGATACGTAGGAAGCCTTATGGGTTCGGTCACAATTCACTAAAATTTTCATCCCCCCCACCCCCCCTCGCAATTGGAAACTGGGGCAGAATTTTGAGCAGGACCCTCAAAATTCCGAAGTAACTTCAGTCGATCATTGCAAGCAGCAGTCAGAAGTATCAACCCATTAAACTGGGGCAGAATTTTGAGGAGGACCCTCAAAATTCCGTAACGAGAGAGGTTGCAATGTCCTGAACCACGCCACAGTCGTCGGTTCATCTAAAAACTATTTCTTAAATATATACTTATGTCATATCTTTAACAAACTCATGCATATTTATTATCGAAATCGCTTTGTTCAGCAACGCTACCCCCATGATACATAGCGTGTCATCAGATCAGAGCCGAACGGATCAAGCAAAGTCAGCGGAAACACGAACTAACCTTTCCCCTTTACAAAACCACAATTTTGCTTTGGATGCAGGCACCCAAGTTGCAAAAACATATATTATACACTCATACTATTCAGGAATACAACTCTCAGAACTGTCACACCTATTCACAGTTGCTATCTGCATACAGTACCCCCAGCAGCCACAATATCGCAATCGGCTATCAGCTATCAGCTAAGAATTTTATTACTATTCACCTATTATTTCTGCATTGCATATGGCTACCATTCTGCCTTCCGAGGTTAAGCTCTACCTCCATCTGCATTTTCTGCATTGCATAAGGCTACCATTCTGCTTTCCGAGACTAAGCACTGTCTCCATCTGCATTTTCTTCATTGCATAAGGCTACCATTCTGCCTTCCGAGACTAAGCACTGTCTCCATCTGCATTTCTGCATTGCATAAGGCTACCATTCTGCCTTCCGAGACTAAGCACTGTCTCCATCTGCATTCCTGCATTGGATAAGGCTGCCATTCTGCCTTCCGAGGTTAAGCTCTACCTCCATCTGCATGGCTGAAAGATCGCCACCTTTAGTTATGTCCTGCATCGGCTGAAAGATCGCCACCTTTATTTATGTCTTGCATCAGCTGAAATACCGCCATCTTTATTTATGTCTTGCATCGGCTGAAATATCACCACTTTATGTACGCTTTCATGGGCTGAAAGATCGCCACCTATCGCATTGTATGGGCTGAAAGATCGCCAAATTTGTCCAAAGGTGTCATTGTTCGGAGGCACCATTCGCATAGCCCGAAAACGCCATGCCATGGCCTGAGGACCCCTTTTAATCTCTAGCATATCATTATTCAAAGGCATCATAGTTCGGAGGCATCATTCTCAAAGCCCGAGAGCATCATTTCATAGTCTGCGAATCCTTTCTTACATGCTTCATGGCCCAGGACATCATGGTCTAAGGACGTCATCCTAACCGTCCGAAGACAGCATTCATGGTCCGACGAGAATTTGCATCACGTTTAATTTTTCCGCATGATATACGCTTGTATTGCTTGTTTGCAGGTAAATCGGCGAGCAACGACCGTTTCAGCAGGAGCGATCACGCTCCAGTTCCCGCAGCCCTATCAGACTTTAACATCCATCCCAACCTAAATATCGCGTCCGTTCTTGAAAGATCTCCATCGGCATATCCCGCCAATGGATCTTGAACTACATATGGCCTGATTCCTGTAAGACCAGGGATATGTATGCAGCTTAGGAACCAGAGCACGGTCAACCTCTTCAAACCGTTTCACTCGGTCAAAATTGGCCATCATATCTTTACCGACAACTCTTCCATCTTTCCCGGGTAAAGATGGACAGTTGTTGATACCCAATTTTTCCCTGTATATTCTGTATATGCAAAATACTTTCAAAATAGCATACATATGCATATATAAGTATTCCCACATGTTTTATGTATTTTTCCTAATTTTTAAAGGATTTTTTTTCAATTTATTGTCCTATTTTGACAGTACAAAAACCAATAATTTTTCCTCAAATTATTATTTTGGTGAATAACTTATTTTATTCTCACATTTACACCAATATATAGCTAAGGTAATTTTTGCGCATTTTTACAATTTTATTTAGTAATTTCAAAGCTAAAATTGCATACAATTGCAATTTTAGCCTATTTTGAGATTTAATAGCATTTTATAATTATGAAATTGGTTCCAGTATTTTTATTTTAATATCTATATATTATTGATTAATTTAGTACCTTTAATTTGTTTCCAGAAATTATCTTACTATTTTTATAAAATAAAAGGGAAAAACTGGCTATTTAAATACTAGTCATGTTTTCATTTCAATTATAGCCCAAATCAACCCCCAAATTAAAACCCAATTTCAATCTTAAATGGGCTAACCCAATTTCAATTTAACCCGCCCCTGACCCTACTAAAACCTACCCGACCCAGATCCCCTCTTATCCTAGCCGTTGATCTCTGAGATCAACGACCCCTATTCATTCTTGCCTTTTTTAATCCAAACGACTACCCTAATCCCCTCATTCCTCATCTATCAGCCGCCTCGAAACACCCCACTCTCTCAAACTCTCTCGAATGTTCTCAAAACCCTAGTCATCTCCTACCGTCTCCAACCTTGAAACCACCGGAATCCATGGCTTCTCGGGCCATGTGAGGCTTAAACTCACCTCCATTTGCTCTTATACGCTTGGTACTCGAAGGTTCGAGGTCAGACCTCGAATGTGTTCGTTCAGATCTCCACTGATCCAAGGTTCTACGGCCATCTCCGGCTTTGCTCCGGCGTATCCTGGTCTTCTGAGCCTGATTCTGATCTTCTCCGACTCAGATCGGACCTTTTCAAAGCCTTTCTCATTTTAGGGTTCTTCTGAAACCCTAACTATTCGAGGTTTTCTCCGATTTTTCTTAGATCTGTTGTGTATTCATGCTCTATTTGAGTTTTCAAACGGTTTCCCCAACTCTTCCAAAAATTACTTTCAAAATCGGTTCTTTTTCGATTTAGGGTTTTTTGAAATGTATAAAATATTTCTCCGACTTTTCTTTTCCCTTTCTTTGTGTGTATTTGTCTCTACTGTGCTCATATGTTTCCTTTCTACCACACATGTTCTTCTGTGCTTTTTAATATTTCGTCTTCTTACTGTGTCTCTATACCCTGCTCTCACATGTTTATCTCACTGTGTTTCCTATATCTTTTCGCATGCTTTCTTACAGTGTTCTTGTGCGTTTTTTCTCTTTACCATGTTTCTTGTATGGTTTTTTTACTGAGTTTATACTCCGTTCATGAATGTTCTTTACTGTGTTCTATATGCTCCACGCTTGTGTTTCTTCTACCATGTTTTCCATATTATGTTCTCATGGGCTTTCTGCTATGTTATGGTTTTTCTTCTACTATGTCCTGCTATACTATACCTTTCTACTGTGTTCTTTGATATTTTCCTTCTACTGATCCTTGTTTAGGTTTTTCTGAGAAGAAACTTTCTTAAGCATGTTTCTTCTACTCTTTCTACTACGTTTGCATGTGTTCTCATGAGTTTCTGAAAGAAACCCCTGAGCATGTTTCGACTACTTGCTCCCTCATCTCTGTATTTGATTCAAGGTGGAAACCCTAGAATTTGGGGGTTCTGCTGAGGTTTGGCCATGTGATTGAACTAGGGTTCTATTTTAGAACCCTTGACTCTCTCCGACTAACTTTTGAGTTTTTGAACTAAGTCTGAACTTCTTTGCTTACATACAACTCTGAACTTTAAATCTCTCTACACTGGACTCTTCTACTGATTGGCATGACAGTTCTTTCATGTTTAAACGTGTCTTTATGCTTTATATGTGTGATAAATCATTCTTCAAAGAGGTTTTCAAACTAGTAATTGACTCAGGATTCCTTTTTAATGGGTCTGATTGATTGTTTACTGATTTTCCTTAAGTGAAAACCTTTTCCATCTTTCTGACTTGGTTCATTCATACCAAATCTCAGACTTTGTGATTTCTTGGCTGTTAATTGATTTTCTTTCCTTAAATTGTACAACCGTGTATTTCAGAGACCTTGTCCTTAAATAACCTTTATGTATTTACCCTCAATTGCATGCTTTACACAAGTTTTTGATTAATTTCTTTCCTTAATTGTTTTATACCCGCTTGAATTTGAATCTCTTAACTAAAGGGAGTCTTATGTGATTGATTTACAATCAGTCCTCAATTATTTTCTTACCTTATTTCCCCATGCCTTCCACACCATAAATACACGACGCCTCTTTTCACAAAAGACACGATTGAACACACGACACACACACTTCAGACTTCACACTTACAATCTCACAAAACTCATACTTTGAGTATTCTTGCTTCTTGTCTGCACTTTGGCTTTACAAGAATACTGCTTTATACTGCTTGTTTCTTTGAGACTGGTATGTTCTAGTTTTGGTTTCAGCATCATCCCAATGTGTTTACTTATAGCCTTTACATCCATGTCTACTTTACTGTCTATATGGAGTTAAATGTCAACTAGCATGTTAATTTCCTTTCATCTGTTTCTGCTGTGAATCCATGCACCCATGTTTCCCTCTATGTGCTTTGAGTTGTAGTTCAGAACATGGCAACACGCAAGCTATTGTCCATGTTTGGACTTGATCCCTTTGGGGATCCTAACTCCCAAAACAATGTGTTCTAACAGGCTGGTGGGGTGTGCCAGCATTTCCTATTGCTAGGTATGCCCACTAGCCTGTCTTTGCCACTTCCCTTTTCCCCTTTTAGAATTCCCTCTCTGCACTTACACTCACTCTTAGCTTCTAAGTTCTGCCCCCCTCCTGTGAGCCTTGCCTTGGGACCTTGAGTTCCCTCTGGACTTGGACACTTGAGGGCTGGCCCTTCCACACTGCACTATGACTCAATCCTGCAATGTATTTGGGTGTGAGCACTGCCCGGAGTCCATTTGAGGCTCTTAGGGAACTCTGACACATCCCAAACAAGAGAAAGGCTTTGGATCTTGGATCTTTGGAGTTGGTTTATCTCATGTTTCAGATAAGGAGCCTGAATTAAGCTCCCCTTGGTTGTACTTTTAATTTCTGATGAAATTTTGCTTTTCTTATTCCATTCTGGGCTGTAATAATTTTGTAATGAACTTTTGGGGATGTTTAGTGAAAAGGGAGGGGTGACTATGCATGAAAAGGGGTAGATAACTTGCCTATAGGAATCTCTAATTTCAGTGTTTTTTCATATAGTTACCATGCCTATAAGATTTCTGCACTTTCATATAGTTACCATGCCTATAAGACTTCTGCACTTTCATATAGTTACCATGCCTATAAGATTTCTACACTTTCATATAGTTACCATGCCTATAAGACTTATGAATTTTCATGTAGTTATCATGCCTATAAGAAACTCTGCATTCTCATTTAGCTATCATGTCTATAAGAAACTCTGCATTCTAATTTAGCTATCATGTCTATAAGAAACTCTGCATTCTCATTTAGATACCATGACTATAGGGATCCTTCACTTTCATGTAGATATTATGTCTATAGCTTCTGCACACGCACATAGAAAATATGCCTATAGGCCTTTTCTGATTCTTGCATACCCGCTTTTCACTAGGCAAACGTGTTTATAGACCTTAAGTAAAACAATGCAACACCTAGATATCATGTTATAGGATTTTTGCACTCTTCTATGTCTATAACAATTTTCTAAGTTGACAAATACATAGAAAGCATGCCTATAGGGGTTCTAATTAAAATCTGAACAGTCTCACTCGCTTTTGAGTCTAAAATTAGCAGTAATAATGCGTTACCAATAGCAGAACTCGTGTTTTCTAAAATTTGTTTTTAACGAGCAACTTCCCATTAAATCAGCATGTAATGAGTTCATTTTCTTATTTCTGAAATCTGTAGACATCATGCCTATAGGTTTTCGTCTATCACATAGGCAAGCCTTAGGGTAAAAGTTATAAACTGCAACAGTCTTTATTAATTCCAACCAGCGGGCAGGTCTAACTCGGACTTCTTATCTGAAAATATGTGATAAATCAGCCTGCTTTAATTTTTTGGTTTAATCAGATCCTAATCAGTACGTGTAAGACATGCTAAACTATATGTTTTCTCTGATCTAAGGAGGTTTGTTTGAGCCTTATGTGTTTGAATGCCTTTCCCATATTTTCTCTATGTGTTTTAATTGTCGCCCTAGAATTTTATCCTTTTAAAACTATAAAACCTCATAACCTTTCCCTTTAGGATTAGTAGTCCCAAATGCCTCCGGGACTGATAGGATTGGGGCGGGTAATAGCATGGAATAAGTGAAACGAGACCATTCAGCGTTTAATACCTTGACGGGGTGGGAAAGGGTAGATATGGATATGGTGACCACGCGATAACACCACGTGTATAAGTAGTTACCGGGTGTTGTGTGGGGTTATCCATATTATTTATAAACCTAGGACCTCCCCTCTCTTTTACTTGTTTATTTCATTGTTTATTTTCAAATTTCTCAAACTATTTTTCTCTCAAAATTCAGCTTTTCTTTCATTTCTTTTCACTCCATCTATTTGCAACCTTTATGTGAAAATCCCCTCTTATTTGAAGCCTTATTTGTCTATATGTTATTTGTACCCTAAAGTCACAACAATAGTTTGGCCGGGAACCACACTAGTGGATTCTGAGGGGTGCCTAACACCTTCCCCTTGGAATAATTTCAAGCCCTTACACAATCTCAGGTTACCCAAACAAAACCCTTCTTAGTGTCCTAATGCACTTTAATCATTAGGTGGCGACTCTTCACTTCTCTTAAACCCAATTCCCCAAAAGGGAACGAGTTGTCCTCCCAAATGTCATAAACCTGATTCCACGGAGGACCGCAACAATCGTCTGAACCGCAACAATCTCTAAAACATAATCCTAACTTGGCACCACGAAATTTCGGGTTTCAGGAAGAATTTTACTGGGCCTTACAAGGACATATGGGGAATCAAGAACATAGGCAACCCTAATACTTCTAAGATTAGAGCCATTTGTGAACGTTGCGTGTTTGCTCATAGAAATCTGTCCAATAACAATGCTAAACTTAGCTCACTGTACCTTAATCTACAACAACAAAAGTGAAGCTATTGTCAAGTTATGAATGACTCTCTCATTTTTATAACGAAAGTAACATAATCTGTAACAATAAAATGGGCTGCATTTTCCCTGATTTTACTTCTCCCTCATGCCAACTATAGGCGAGACAACAACACAATACAATCAACAATGCAGAAACAACCTAAGTACAATTCGGGACCATTAATACTACAAAAACCCCAAATATACCATAACACACTTAATCAACAAGTTATCTAGTAGCTTGAAACTGCAACTACGAGCGACCATCTCACTACCCTACCGCATGTGAAATTTCTCCACGCCCTTTATCCTTCCAAACACTATAAATCAGCTGCACAAGAGGCAAACTTGAGTGGACTACAAAACAGTCCACTAAAAGTGGAAGAAATCAAACTCACGGCTTCCGATCATCGTCCCGTGAGTTCTAACTATTAGGAAATAAATTTATCAACCTTCCTTGATATTTAAAAGCATAAATCCAGAAAGTAGACATTTTTTTTAACTATGATGTACCTTCCGAAACTCAAACTACAAAGAAAAAGAGAGGCGGTATAATGATACTTACGTCGTAAGGATCGTTCTAATGTTATCGCTTCTTGATTTCGTACCCGGTATGTTAATCTTCTTTGAAACCATTGTAGAGAGCTTAAGTATAGGTTTATGGGGGTTCTGTATTCGTGGTCGATGAAAAATGAAGAGAAAAACGACTTAAGACCTATATATATCAACTTTTGATAAGTGAAAGAGGTGCTAGCTTGGCACCCTATCATTGGTCCTTCTTCGGACGCTAACATCTTTTTATCCGGATGTCGTACGAATTAACGGTTAAGAGTGTTGGAAACTAAATTCAAATACCTTCAATTTGGTATATAATATGTCCCAAAAATACCTCATATAACACACAAAATGTATTGCTCAAAAAGCTTCATTATAAGGCAAATCCTTAGCCGGTTTTTCCGCAACTTAAATCCAATTTTTTCCAAACTTTATATTTTATATCCAAACATCATATATAGTAATATTATGACTTTATTCTCATTTAAATCATAATTAACAAGTCTCATATTCATTATACGTCACCTTGTGACGCACAAGGTGTAGCATCCCGGGGGCCTCAGGTGTGTTTGGAATGGGCTATAGACCATTTTCTTCATGTTTCGGACTGCTGGTTCAGTGCTTCTGCTTTCCTTCTTCGCGATCGAGAAGAGGGAGTCGTGATCGCATAGTGTTGATAGCTGGGAGGTGAGCTTTGTTCTTCACGTTCGCGAAGAGAGGGATGCATTCGCGAAAAGTTAGGGAGGCTGCGCGTAGCGTTCATGAGTAGGGAGCCGCATTTGTGTAGAATGATGGGATGACACACGTTTTTGCATCGCGAGGTCTAAGCCGCGTTTGCATAGGTTAGGTCATTTGGTCATCGCGTTCGTGACAGTGGTGTCGCATTCGCATAAGAGGATCGGGCAGCTGGAGAATTTTTTTTCTAATCGCAGAGGCTTTTCTGCGATCGCAAAGGGTAATGCCTGAGCAGACAATACAGTACTTTATTTCAAGGGTTTGGTTCGTTTTAACATATTTTGAGATGCACAGCTCGATTTTAGGCAATTTTGGAAGGGATTTTCACGATTTAGATCGGAATAAGTGTTTTTGTCATGGATTTGTCCATTATTCATGATTCTATATTTATTTTATCATTTAATTGGTAATTTGAATGGAGAAAATGTGAATTTTAGTAAAAATATTCCTAAAGTATAAAATGAGGAACCTTAGTATGGTTAGACTCGTTATTGAATGGGTGTTCACAATTTTTGAGTATGACCGGGTTTCGGGGTGCGAGCCCGGGGTTGAGTTTTTGGGTTGACTTTTTAATTTTGGTAAAGATCGAAGCTTTATTGTTTGAAGTTGTTCCTACATTACTATTTGTTGATATTAAGTTGTTTGTGACTATATTCGAGTCATTCAGAGGCCAATTCGCGAATGAAGGTTTCACGGCCCGAATTTCTTACCTTAGGATGTTGTGATGGCACTTAATCACTAAAACTAGGTAAGCCTAACATTCATTGATAGCTTAACATAATTTAACAACTATGATAATAATATAACTCGATTAAACTCATAATATCTCCAAAATAGAACATTTGTAACAAAATTCCCAAAATCGGTGGAACTAAGTCATAAGCTCTACAGAGATAGTCTAAAAAACTCTAATACAACACTGTCTGAGTAGAAGATAAACAATAGTAAAAGTAATGACTGAAGCTCTGTGGCCTGCGAGCGCCAAACAGGCATACCTTAAAGTCTCCGGAATGTATAGCCAAATCACTGATGCCTAGCCTGAGATGAAGTACCTAGATCTGCACAAAAATGTGCAGAAGCGTAGTATGATTACTCCACAATGGTACCCAATAAGTATCAAACCTAACCTCGGTGGAGTAGTGATTGGTTAAAGGAAAGACGCCTACTAGGTTAAGAGAAACTGAACAAGGTGTAACATAAACGAATTATGGAAGACGAGGAAATAAATGACTATAAGGCAGTTCAATGATGTAAGCTAATTGGGAATTTAAAGCAATAAAGGAAACAAGAGGTGATCACATGAAAGAATTATAAATAATCAAAATGGTCAAATGCAAGTAAGGCAAATATAGAGATAACAAAACTGTTCAACCAATAAACCTCTTTAACATAGAATAAACAATAAGAATCATAACTAAGGTACCGCCTCGTATCGATATTTTTAAATTCAAAATCACTACCTTTCCTTATACCACAGCGTGATCCTTACATTATGATTGTCACACCTCCTTTTTCACTATACCCCGGGGAGAGGTATAGTATAAGGGAGTTTTTCCAATTAAAGGACAATCGAAACGGAATTATTTATTTAAAGAATTCAGAGTCTCCACTTGGGAGGTTTATGGTGTCCCAAGTCACCGGGTTAAAATCCCGAATCGAGGAAAAGGATGACTCTGTTTAACAGTCCGCGAACCAAAAATCCGAGTAAGGAATTCTGTTAACCCGGGAGAAGGTGTTAAGCATTCTCGAGTTCCATGGTTCTAGCACGGTCGCTCAATTGTTATATTCGACTTAATTATCTGATTTTAGAACATTTTGAACCTATGTGCAAATTTTAAACTTTTAGCCGCTTTTATTCATTTTTAAAGAAGATTGAACGTCGTTTAAAACATGTCTTCGGATCGCGTCACATGAAATGCACCCGCAATCCGAAACACATTTTATTCAACATTTTAGGATTTGAATTTGGGTCACATGAAATGCACAGCATTCAGCAATCAAAATCGAGTATCAACCCAGAAAAATCAACAGAAACGCGAATCGAAACCCAGACAGAATTCAAATCGGCACCATGACTCTCGAATGGAGACTTCGGCTCGAATCGGCGAGCACACGAGGACCTCGAACAGAAACTCGACCAAATCGCCGGAAACTCGAAGCCGACTCAGGAAACTCACCAAGCTCCGACGGCTTTATATGGCTGAAACGGAGCTTGAACTTTTGCACTGGTTATTGGCTGGAGTTAGGACTGATTTTAAGCAGATTGATGGATGTTCTGCAACTGGTCGTGTTCGTGTGAGCTTGGTGAAGGGGGAATGGTGTGAGGTCGGAAATTCAGGGGTCTTTTGTTGGAGATTGGCTATGTCTTGTGTTGAGCCACTGAAGAAGAAGAAAAACGAGAGGGGGGGGGGTCTGTATTGCGGCGCTGATTATTTTTTGTTAGCCCCTTTTTGCTAATTTTCGGCATTGTAGAGTCTAGGTTTAGGTGTATCTTTGTGTATTTTGTCAATTAGTCCTTGGGTCTTTTTGTGTTAAGTCCTTAGGTCTTTTTTATTTGTTTTTGTTCCAAAGAAAAGTCTAGAAGGGTCTCTAGGCTTAATGGACTAATCCGAATTGGGCCTAGAATTGGGCTCTAAAACTCTTAAAATTGTGATCCAACACCTTAATCGACTCTTTTTTTTTTTAAATAAGATAAAAATACTACACAATGCAAAAACTAACACTAATTAATTAAGCTAAACATGAAACTATTTTTGTATTTTCGAAATTATATAAAGATTAAAATAAGGTACTATTTTTGTATATTTTTTTTTAAAAAAACAATTATGAAAAATACATAAACTAAAATATTTTTTTGTAATTTTCATTTTTCTTGTAATAAAATAAAATAAAAGAGTCAAAATGAGTTGAAATGGCTATATTAGCCCTAAATTAAATATTTACATGCTAAAATATCAAAAATCTTGGGGAGGGCCAAAAATCACATGTCTACAATGATATTTTTGAAATCATTTTTCCCAAAATAGCTACACGCAGTTTAGCCCCCTTATCTCGCCGCATGGCTTCATGTAATTCCCTTGCTAGCAACACACACATAAATTCCCACCTTATGTCGCCACATGAAACACTAACCCTATCCTTATACCACCGTATGCACATCAATATCACAACACAATTACAACACTTAGCACAAGTGCCCATATGCCACAACTTGCCATCAACAATACCGAAGTTACCACAACATATAGTCCACGACTCAACCACAATACGAACAAGAATCTCAATAATAACAAAATGAGTGAGAATTTCTCGACAAGGAAAGATATCTTAATAATCAACAACTTCAAAGAAGAATACCCCGACAATAAAGGAGGTAACCGAACAATAAGAGTGATAACAAAGGCAATTAAGGCATATAAGAGCATGTTTGACAATAAATGATAGAGCATGTGATAACAACATCAAGCAAAGCATGTAAGAGCAATTTACCAATGGAAGATCTAACATGACATTTTAATTTCTAATTAAATGCATGAAATAGTCTAAGAACCTAAATCTGTAAAAATACCATATATAAGCTCGTGTACACACTCGTCACCTCATGTACACGTCTTTCACATAATCCAAAAAAAACTAATCAACCCAAGTCCTAAGGGGTAGTTGCACTACACAAAGTTAGACAAGATACTTACCTCAAACAAGCTAAATTAACCCACTAGTAAGCCGTTTTCCACGAAAATCAAACTCCGGACGGCTCGAATCTAGCCGAAATAACTTAATGCCACAAATATAAACCATAGGAAACAGTTCCGGATAAAAACTAAACCCCATGCCCGTACCTCAGAACCCGACCAAACTTACAAAATTCGAACACCCATTCCGATACGAGTCCAACCATACAAAAATTATCCAATACTGACCTCAAATCAACCTTCAAATCCTCAATTTATGTTTTAGTATTTTTCTTCACAAAAATCCCAATTTCTCCAACTCAAAACACTAGTTAAACGATAAAAAAATGATGAAATCATGAATAATAAGGAACCGATCCAATCCTTGAAAATCCCCTCCAAAAACGCCCAAAACTGAGATCTCTAACTCAAAATACGAAAAATGGAACAATACCCTTGATCTCCACTATTTCTCCCCAAGTATTCTGCACCTGCGGACAACTGGCCGCTTTTGCGACTCCGCATCTGCGAAAAAACCATCGCAAATGCGATTTTATTAAGGCTCAATAAATATCCGCTTTTGCAGCACAAACAGCACACTTGCAATCAGCTTCTATAGACCTAAAGTGCATCTGCGAGTTTCATTTCTGCGCAAAAACACCGCACCTGCGGTCCCCCGCCCAAGGTCAAAATTTTGCATCTGCGGAACAATTCTCGCTTTGCAGTTGCACATGTGCGCGCTCATGTCCTCACTTGCAGACTCAGTTCACTAGGACAAATCACATTTTTTCGGCTCAGAGGCCACTTTAGCGGTGCAGCACCTGCGGCCATACTATCGCAGGTGCGATTGCACCAGATTTAGCAGGCATAGAAAATCCTCCAAGGCCAAAACGAATTCGGATTCAATCTGAATCACACCTAGGCCCCCGGGACCCCGTCCAAACATATCATCAAATACCAGAACATAATAATACCTTGTTCAAGGCCTTAAAATCACATCAAATCTACAAATTGGACCCCATTTCAAACCTATTGAATCAATGAACATTCAAGTTCTAAAACAAATGCCGAATCATAACAAACAAACTCCGAATGAGCTCAAATTTTGCATGCAAGTTCCAAATGACACAACGGACCTATAACAACTCCCGAAATCACAATCCAAGCCTGATATCAATAAAGTCAACCCTCGTTCAAACCTATCAACCTTCCAAACATTCAAGTTTCCAACTTTCGCCAAAAAGCCTCAAACCAATCTACGGACCTCCAAATCAATATCCGGACATACGACTAAGTCCAAAAATACCATACGAAGCTATCGAAACCATCAAAACTCCATTCTGGATCCGTCTATAAAAAGTCAAACTCCGATCAACTCTTACAACTTAAGCTTCCAACTTTGGGACTAAGCATCCCAATTTACTCTGAAACTCACCCGAAACCAAATTGACTACCCTAGAAAGTCACATAACCATAATTGAACATAGATTAGGCAATAAATAAGGGAACAAGACTAAAATACTAAAAACGACCGGCGGGGTTGTTACAGAAGGGCTTTTTAAGGTATTGATTTGCGCATTTTGAGCTAAGTAACTATCTAAACTTGGATTTCACGGTATTTAACCCTGGAAACTATGCTATATGAGAGGAATTAGGGTGACATATGCGCTAGGTGATGGGTGTGTGTACGCTGATCCACTTCCAATCTGCACTCAATAGTGAGTGGAAATGGTCGTTGGAAGAATAGTACCCAACAAGAGTCAAGATCGATTTCAACAGGGAGCTACTATGGGTGATAGGGGTGTACACTTGACGAAAGAAAATGGAAAATTTAAATTGCACTTCCAAGTAAATGGTTTTGATTTATGATTCTAATTTTACTTTAATAATTATAAGCTTAGAGAAGAAACTATAAAGCGAATGATTGATTATGGTATTTTTCCAAATAGTTAAAAGCCTAGGGATGCGACCATAACCTAGGTATTCACCTTATAGGTTAAATACGTTAACACTTGTTTTGTTGATTGAGGTGTATTATAGCTCTCAACTCTATGTTACCCATGTCACACCTCCTTTTTCTAATTATTGCATTTGTCTTCAAATAGAGTTATAAGTAATTTTAAGAGTTAAATAGGGTAATTAGGTCTTTGCCTTTGTTTTAGCATTTTATAAAATCAAAAAATAAATAAATACAAAATACAAAAAGGAAAAAAAAAAGAAGAATTAAAAGTGGTCTTGATTGGAGACCAAAATCTGGGCCAAAACCAGTTAGCCCAAACACAATGCTCACGTCCAGGCCCAACCCGTCCCCTGCCCGGTCCAGCCCCCCCCACCCCCCCCATAACCAAGAACGACGTCGTTTGGCAAATCGATCGTAACCGTCCATACCCCCAAATCTGACGGTCTGGATCCGATCTTCCATTTCTAATAAAACTGTAATAATCTTTATACAAAATCAACGACAATCCCCATCCTCCTCGTACAAACCTTAACCCCGCCTGCCTCCGCCGTCCTCCACCCTCCTCCGCCCTAGCCCCACCGCCCCTCCGCCGTCCGCCGCCGGCCGGAAATCGTCGCCGCTGCCGGCGATGCTTCGATTAACCCCAAAATTACACCCCAGATTCCCCTTCTCCTCCTTTACATGAATCCGCTGTCCTTTACGTTCAAATCTTACTGGAATTTGTCGAATATCCGTTCAAAATTTTCCGGCCAAGTCGCCGGTTATGCCAAACGGTCCCAAACTCACACCNCAAAAATGTAATAAAACTGTAATAACTTTTATACAAAACTCAACGACAATTCCCATCCTCCTCGTACAAACCTTAACCCCGCCTTCCTCCGCCGTCCTCCGCCCTAGCGCCGCCAGTCGGAAATCGCCGCCGCCGGCGGCGATGCTCCGATGACCACCAAAAATACACCACTGACTCCCCTCGTCTTCCCTGTCCAACCATGCCCTCAGCTCCCTCGAATCATAGCCAGTCTCCTCGAATATTCCATCAAAGTTTCCGGCCAAGTCGCAAACTCACCCAAACTGGCCCAAATTCGTACCAAATGTCCCTCATCCCTCCCTCATCATTAATCCCTAACCAAAATCTTTCGAATTTTGCCAGAGCTTCTCGAATTTTAGATCTTAGACTGGCAGAACCCTAGCTCAGAAAATCTTTGGGATTTTAGACCGTAATTTCCCTAATCATGTGTGTTCTTTTGAAAACACACGATTAGGGATGTTACGTGTCAAGAATCCCGGAGGATTCACAACAAAAGCTGGTCAGAATTCGCCCCATAGTCAGTCGAGTGCTCAAAATTGGTAAGTTCTGTTCAATGCTGTTCTGATTCTGCATGCTTGTTCAAATTTGTTTTGATAATCGTTAACTCTTTAGGGCACTTTTGATTTCAATTTTTCTTTTCTTCAGTAATTGAGCCTCTACTGTTGTTATTGTTTAATGGTAATCAATTAGTTTAGTTTAGTTTAATTACCTTAGTAAGTCCATGTTCAGGATCTAGCTTAAATTTTGTCCTTCATTCTCAGTAGGCATACACGTTTAAGTGGTTTGATTTTAGGTTTAGTTAGTCGACTCCTAATTGTTTACTGCAATTTGATTTTAATTGTTTCAACCCCTGGATTAGCTGATTTGTCTAGTTTGATCAGCCTTAGGAACAGATTGCTTGGTTGTAGTTAATGGACTGGTTTAACTTGGTCAGTAATTTCATGGGATTCAAAGGGTAGTTTAGGCATGGGAAAAGGGTACTTTTATCAGATTTGGTAATTTTGGAAGGGGGGTAAGGATAGAATAGGGATTGTAATGGGCATAGAACCTTCTAGGATGGACTATAGTGTAGGTTCTAATAAACTTAAGGTAGTTACTTGTGTAACAAGTCAGAAAAAAGGGGTAAGCACTGAAATTAGAATAGGGACTAAGGGCTAAAATCTGAAATTGGACCTTAAGCTCACCTATAAATAGGCACTCATTTGCCTTGAGAAGGAAGTTCTTTTTTTGGGGGGTGCAGTCCTCTAAATCCCTTCTAAAAGGCATAAAACAGAGTGTCTAAAAATCATAAAAATTCCTTCAAAGCAATACTGATCTCAGCATTGGGATCAGAAATAAGCTGTTTGTCGAGTATACTGTTCTATATGTGGAAGTAGCTGCCAAGAGAGTCGTTAAGGTCATTTGAATTGCTGTAAACTGAGTCTGGGTAATCGATTTGGTTTTGGACTGCATTGGTGCTTGAAATTGTCAATGTTTTGGTCCATTGCTGGAGTTTCAATCCTATTCCTGAACTTGCTGTGTTGATTGAGTTAATACTGGATTTCAACTTCTTCCTGGGCTGCTGTTGCAAACTGTCACTGCTACTGATCTTTTCCTTTTCTTATTTGCCATTACCAGGTACACATTTGAATCTGCCCTGCTGTAACATTAAGCTTGAAATGGAATACAAATGTTCATCTGTTTGATCTTGAAGTGTGCTGTTTGGACTGTGGTGTATTGATAGTTAAATAGGTGTATTGAAGTGTTGAATCAATTTTGTAGTATGTGTGTAAATACTGGACTGTTAACTGGACCATTCGTATGTACTGTCTCGAACTGATATGGACTGTTATATATTGATAGTTCAATAGTAGCTTAATTCCGATTTAGGTGTGATTGTGTAATTAGAACTGTGTGAGACTAACAGGCTTGAATTGATTGTTCAGTGATAGTGAGGTAAATGTTAATATCCTGTTAATTAGATTTCGTTCTATAAAAGGGAAGCATGATTGTAAAAACGATTTAGGTCATAAGCCTCTCCTGTACTTGATGAACTTCTTCTGTGATTAATAAGTTGTCCAGGAAGTTAATAGTCTTCAATTGATTCAAGTCTAGTTAGAAATTAAACTATTAGCATAAATTAAATCCAAAACAGATTATGAGTTGATATTAGCACAGAGGCAGAGTCCAGTATCGAGCATGCTGCTTCGTTTAGTCTTTCTCTAATGGTTTAATTCAATTTCAAATACATTGGTTAATTAATTCAATCTGCCTGGGTAATCAAGTTAATAAGTCACAATTGTCATGGAGAAATGGCGAGCTTGTTCTGCACAGGCTAAAGATAAAATAATCTGGGCCATGTTGAAGGCTCAAAACATGATTGTTCCCTTTAAAGTCATATCTGGGCCTGGATCCGTTTGGGGCCCAGTGTCAATTGACGTTTTCCTCACTCGTTTAGGCCTAAGTGCAGGCCAATCACCAAGCTGGCTGAGATTTCTTTTGTTGGGCCAAGTTCAGGCCCGAAAGAAAAATTGTTAAAAGGTCTTAGTAAGATGTTTTACTAACAATAATTAATCAGACTTTGTTAGGGATAAATTAAATAGAAACCCTAGTTTGCTTTAGGTTGGCTTTTAAATAATAAAGTGAGATGAGCCTCGCCAAATAGAACACACAAATTGCGGGGCCCTTATTAATTGCTTATATCAAAATGATTAGAATCCGAGGCGTGCCATTTAGCAAAATTTCATGGCCCTCGCAAAGCCAAACGCGTAGGTGCTTTAGGCGCATACTTTAATAATATTACTTCCCTAAATTCGGGTGCACATTGATGTGACCCAAATCCAAATCTCAACGAAGTCGAAATGTGCTAACAATCACGGGTGCACTGGTGCGACGTGATTTGAGGCACATTTTCACGACGTTGCAATTCGTTAAAAAATCAAATAAAAAATAAAAGTAAAAGCGGTTTACTAATAAAAGCACATAAGCTAGAACATATTTCGAAATCAGATAAAATCAAATACAACAGTTGAGCGACCGTGCTAGAACCACAGAACCCGGGAATGCCTAACACCTTCTCCCGGGTTAACAGAATTCCTTACTCGGAGTTCGTTCGCGGACGGTTAACAGAGTCATAATTTCCTCGGGTCGGGATTGAACTGGTGACTTGGGACGCCATAAATCTCCTAAGTGGCGACTCTGATTTTTTAATTAAATAATCCCGTTTCGATTGTCACTTCAAGTTGGAAATAACTCCCTCTATTATATACCTTTGCGGGTGTAGTAAGTAAAAAGGAGGTGTGACAGCTCTGGCGACTCTGCTGGGGATCGAACCCAGAATCTCTGGTTCAGGGTTCAGAATTCGAGCTTAGATATATTGTTGTATTTGGCTTTATCTGATTTTCCTACATGTTTCATGCTAAATGTGCAAAATATTGCTTTTTACCGCTTTGATATTATCTGAACTGTATATAAACCGTGCCGAAACCCTTCTCTTCTCACCTCCGGGGATGTGCTTACTGGTTGAGACTCCCTATTCTGTTAGTGTTAATACCCTGAAATAAGAAAGAGGCCGGACAAGTTACTAAGCCGGATGGCCTTTTGGTTCCCGGTACGTAGCCCCCTCCTCGACTCGAGTTGTCCGCTCGGGTACACAGTCTAGAACACATACCCAGGTTTTGAACCTAGAAGAACTAGACTTCATGCCGGATCCCTAGTATGAGCGCTTATCTGCATCATGTGCATTTTGACTTAGGGGACTCAACACAGGGGTTGGGTCCGTCTAGGACAGGTGTACCCGGAATAATGGACCACCCTCATGCATCCTACTTGTGCATTTATCTGTTTGGGACTCGCATGCTGACCGGCTTTGAATATCTGGGCAATATTGAAAAAAGAGAGAGAAAAGAGAAATGGCAGTGTGGAGAGTTAATTACCTATACTAGAAAAAACCAACGGCCAAGTAGTGCCGAAATGCTGCCGGATTTTTTTAGAAAATAAAAGAAAAAGAAGCAAAGGGGTTTGTTTTGTTTGCTAGTGGAAAAGAAAAATAAAAAGAGTTTTATTTTCAAATTAGACAATATAAAAAGAATCTTGCTTTCAGAAAAAATGATTTCGCCAACAAAAAAAAATCCCAAAAAAAAAGTTATTTTTCAAATTAGGGATGTTTTCAAAATAATTAGGTTTAGTTGCCAGAACTACGCAGGTTTGATTCTCACCGGATGTGAGATACGTAGGCAACCCTCATCGGGTCCAACCTCCCCTTTGCAAAAATGGCCAAAAATGTCAATTTTATTTTTGTTTTGGTTATAAATAAATCAGGTGATGCCGTTTTGCCAAAATAGCCGAATGTCTCCAAACGGGCGCCGGAAGGCTGTTTGTGCAAAACGGCCATCTTGAATCATTTCCCAACGGTCAACGGGTACAGCCTCAAAGTCTTCTCCCCGAAGTGCTTAAAGGCCGTACCTGCCAGAACCGGCCGTTTGTTTAGAAACTGGAAATTTGAACAAAAATAGTGTTATTTGTTTTTCTTTTTAGGTCAAATAAGTTATTAAATCACCTTAATAAATGTGCAGGATGAGCACGACTCAAAATGAACCCTTTTCGATCATGCATAAAATCCCCTTGGAGTTACGTTTATGGTGGAATGATTTGGGCAAAGAAGGGCAAGATGCGGTCAAGAAACATTTGAAAGGGCTTACCGGTCTGCTTGATATTGCGCCTCGGGGAGATATTATTAGAGCACTGGTTACATGTTGGGACCCAGCACATAATGTGTTCCATTTTTCGGATTTTGAGCTTACCCCGACGTTGGAGGAAATAGCTGGTTACATTGGAAAGGATGAGGTCCCGTTGAGGCACAAATACTTGGTTGCTCCCAGAGTTGTAGCTGTACACAAGTTTTTAGACTCCTTGAAAATAGTCAGGGCCGTCCATAACCCAGATCTAGCAAATGGCTTTTGTACTCTAAGCTTCATATATCATCGCTACGGTCATATCGGGGGGTTTAACAACCCAGAAAGTAAGATATGTAGCAAAGGAAACCGCCAGAAGTGGGAGGAGCATCGATGTTTCGCTTTTATGGTGGCTTTCTTGGGGCTTTTAATATTTCCAAGGAAGGATGGGAACATTGATATAAAAATAGCTGGGGTTGTCAGTACATTAATCACTCAAGCCAAAAGTACACTTGCACCTATGATATTGGCCGACATCTTCCGTGCTCTTACAGCTTGTAAAGCCGGGGAAGCTTTCTTCGAGGGGTGCAACTTATTATTACAAATGTGGATGATTGAGCATCTGTGTCATCTCCCTCAGTTCTTGAGCTACGGGTCTCCAGAAAAAACATGCATAGAAGAATTTTACACAAGGACTAAAGGAGCCAAATTGCCGGAAGGAGTCGCGGGATGGACAACATATTTTTGGTCCCTCACGGCTAGCCAGATAGAGTGGACGCTG
>NW_017671989.1:0-830 GCF_001879085.1 Nicotiana attenuata
TCTTGCATAACCTTGTGTGGGGGACTTCCCCTTAGGATTTGAGTCTTCTCTGTTGATTGTAATCCGAGTACGCGAGGTGACGAGTGCGTGCTCGGACTTATTTGTGGAAACTTGGCCTTTTAGGATTCTTAGGTCCTTATATTCACTGAGTTTGAAATTGTTCTTGATATGATTGAATTCCCTATTACTAGTTTCACCTCTACATGTGTTACTTGGAATTAACTGCTTTATGGTTCATTCTTATTGCCTCATTGACTCTTACTATTGCTTAACTGAAGATCTTTCCTCTATTGTCGCGTTATCTTTCATAACTGCTTGTTTTTATTGGAAATCATTATTATCACCCATGTAATTATTTAGTCTTAATTGAAATGGTTGTATATCCTTCTTAACCTGCCCAACCTCTAAAAGAAGAGTGGATATTCTATGTTTAGTTGATATTTCCTTATTTGAAATTTACTTGACTCTCGTTAACTCCCTTACTGTTGAACTACATGCAATGGGGTCGTTGCTTCATATTATTTTCTCCCTTGTTGAGTTGTTCTTATTACGCTTAGCATTCTCCATTGTGGTTATTCCTGGTGAGCTAGCTTTACCGTCCCGTGGTGAACAAAAGATTTTTGAGTTAATTCACTTGTTGTGTTCTTGTATATATATTGTTATTGTTGTTGTTGTACTTGGGGTGTTGATGCACGAGGTTTCTGCCGTGCGGTTATTGATATTGTGATGCACGAGGTTTCTACCGTGCGGTTGTTGTTGTGGGGTCGCACGAGGTTTCTGCCGTGCTATTGCTACTATTGATATATTGCACATGCGGCGTAACAAGGCGG
>NW_017671989.1:5078-36085 GCF_001879085.1 Nicotiana attenuata
GACAAACAGAAACTTTAAAACCAAAATACGAAGGTTTAGACCATAACTCATATTTTGGACTTGGGAGCTCGGGAGATCACGATTTTTTAAGGGATTTTCACCTGGGCAACTTGGGTAAGTGATTCCTACTCGGTTTAGACTAAGTTCCATGAATCTTCACATAAATTCATCCTTTAATTTCGGAATTTTGGTAGAATTTGAGGGAAAAGTTCTTAGACCTAAAGATTGAGTTTTGATTTGGTTTTTGACATCCGATTTGAGAGATTTTTATATGGTTGGACTCGTGAGAGTACGAGGTTTCTGGAAGTATAAATTTTGTCCGATTCCGAGGCATGGGCCCGAGGGGTGTTTTGGTCATTTTACATAATTCCGCGTATTAGCTCAGAATTTAATTGTAAAATCAATTACTTGAAGTGTTATTTACATTTTGAAATTGAATTGAATAGATTTGGGCCATTTGGAGTCGAATACTCGTGGCAAGAACGTGGTTTCTAGTTGATTTTGAGCCGGTTCGAGGTAAGTATCTTGCCTAACCTTGTGTGGGGGACTTCCCCTTAGGATTTGAGTCTTCTCTGTTGATTGTAATTCGAGTACGCGAGGTGACGAGTGCGTGCTCGGACTTATTTGTGGAAATTTGGCCTTTTAGGATTCTTAGGTCCTTATATTCACTGAGTTTGAAATTGTTCTTGATATGATTGAATTCTCTATTACTAGTTTCACCTCCACATGTGTTACTTGGAATTAACTCCTTTATGGTTCATTCTTATTGCCTCATTGACTCTTACTATTGCTTAACTGAAGATCTTCCTCTATTGTCGCGTTATCTTTCATAACTGCTTGTTTTTATTGGAAATCATTATTATCACCCATGTAATTATTTAGTCTTAATTGAAATGGTTGTATATCCTTCTTAACCTGCCCAACCTCTAAAAGAAGAGTGGATATTCTATGTTTAGTTGATATTTCCTTATTTGAAATTTACTTGACTCTCGTTAACTCCCTTACTGTTGAACTACATGCAATGGGGTCGTTGCTTCATATTATTTTCTCCCTTGTTGAGTTGTTCTTATTACGCTTAGCATTCTCTATTTTGGTTATTCCTGGTGAGCTAGCTTTACCGTACCGTGGTGAACGAAAGATTTTTGAGTTGATTCACTTGTTGTGTTCTTGTATATATATTGTTATTGTTGTTGTTGTACTTGGGGTGTTGATGCACGAGGTTTCTGCCGTGCGGTTATTGATATTGTGATGCACGAGGTTACTGCCCTGCGATCGTTGTTGTGGGGTCGCACAAGGTTTTGCCGTACTATTGCTACTATTGATATATTCCACATGCGGCGTAACAAGGTGGGATATGTATATATGCTTATATGTGGGTTGCACATGTGGAGAAATAAGGTGGGAACATTGTGATGCACGTGTGGCAAAACAAGGCGGGCACTTATTATGTTGTTATTTGCACACGTGGCGGAACAAGGTGGGCTATGTCAGGGTTGATTGTGAGTATTTGTGATGGCCTGAGGGCATTTTCTGTTTGTTCAAATGTTGTGATTATGGTACGTTTACCTATATGAACTTGTCTCGTGGAAGTGTGTGAGGTGAGTTGTCAGTATGACCGTGAGGCTGATGAGGGCACGGAATGTTAGTGGTTAGATTTCAGGTACTGCGACTCGTGAGTTGTAATTGTCCGAGATTCGGTAATTCGTGGTAATTGTTGGATAAGACCTGATGTGAACACCGTCTTAGGATCTGAGTTATTGTTTTTGTTTTCCCTTTTACTGTTTTGTGATTTTAGGATTTGGGATGAGTTTTTGCTCGTTCTTATGTTCATCGTTCTTAATATTTTTCGTTGTTACTTGTTGTTCTTTTCCCTTATTGTGATTGTAGCATTGTTGGTCATTTGGTTCAGTCTTATATAAATGTATATCATGTTCCGTTATTCCTATCATTGCACTGTTTATTAGACCGGTAGGTGTCTCGACTGTCCCTCGTCACTACTCCACCGAGGTTAGTCTTGATACTTACTGGGCACCGCTGTGGTGTGCTCATACTACTCTTCTGCACATTTTTGTTGTGCAGATCCAGGTATTTTTCACTCAGTTCTATCATCCTTGGGAGGAGGCGCTTCTGTAGAGACTTCGAGGTATATCTGCTACGTCCGCAGACCGAGGAGTCCCTTTCTATCATTCTGTAATAAGTATAGCCCTTTCAGTATTATCCCTTGTTTAGATATTTCCGGAGTTAGAGCTTCTTATGTATCCCTTAGCTTCTGATTTGTGAGATTCCGGGTTTTGGGAATTTTGTTAGCTTCGAGAGTTGTTATTGTATGTGCCGAGCGGCATCTTAAACACTGCTTATCTTTATTATTCCGGTTTTAATTATTTCTTCCGCAATTATTATTTATATTCCGCATTGTTAGGCTTACCTAGTCATAGAGACTAGGTGCCGTCACGATGGTTCACGGAGGGCGAACCGGGGTCGTGACAGTCATCCCTCTGCAAAAGCGGGACCGCACCTGCCGAAGAGAGGGCGCAGATGCAGATGTTTAGGGGCTGGAGGAGGACCGCATAAGCGGATTGTAGGACGCACCTGCGGAACTGCAGAAGCGGTGAAGTGACCGCATGTGCGGATAGGCTGTAGGTAGTGAAGTTCTTTAAAAATCGGGGTTTGGCTCATTTTCACTCCATTTTCTTTCAAGGGAGCCGATTTTGGAGCAACTTGAGAGTGCCATTTCCACCACCAAGCATGAGGTAAGTGGTTTATACTAGTTTGAGTTAAATACATCGATTATGTATATGTTTTAACATGGAATTTAGTACAAAGTTAGGATTTTGAGGAAAACCTAGAAATTTGGTATTATTGGATTTTGACCACGATTTTGGACATGAAATTGAGAGTAAATTATATATTTGAGTTTGTGAGGTTATGGGTAATGTTTATCTTTGAAAAAACAAAATCCGGGCACGTGGGCCCGAGGGCAATTTTTCCAGTGCGCAGTTTGGAATTTATATAAATTGAATTGTTATAAGTATTAGAGTATATTTTCATTGGTTTGCCCATTATTTGGCAAGTTTTGGGAGCGTTGGCATCGAGTTGAGCCATCGGAAGGGCTTGGAATGCCGGTGTCACGATCCGGATTTCCCACCCTCAGGAGTCGTGATGGCGCCTACTCATGAAAGCTAGGCAAGCCGAGTATTATAGTTTCATTAACCTTTTTACTTAGCCTATTTAACAGTTCAATATAACAGGTGATCAACAGCGAAATAATTATAATAAACAGAAATACGGAAGACGAAAACTAATAGTTTAACCATATACTAGTGTAGAATCCAACATACAACTCTACCCAGAATTTGGTGTCACAATGTCACGAACTATCTACGAATACTGCAAACAGTGGTCTGAAAGATAAATACAAATCTGTCTCTAAAATACATAAAAGAAACAGAATGGAAAGATAGAAGAAGACGCCAAGGCCTGCGGATGCCTGCAGGACTACCTCGGGTCTCCGCCACTGGACTGAAGGCAGCAATCTCACTGTGGTCTAAAAGCTACAGTACCGGGATCTGCACACAGTGCAAAGTGTAGTATCAGCACAACCAACCCCATGTGCTGGTAAGTGCCTAGCCTCACCTCGGAGAAGTAGTGACGAGGCTAGGACAATACTACCAAATAAACCTTTGCAGTTATATCATATACAGCAAGTAATACTGACAGAAACTAGCAGTTAAATATGGGAAGGGGAAACATGCTGCGGGGAATATCATGTACAAATAAAATCTCCATAAAGAAGTGAAAGAACACGAAAATTCAACTGAGCAAGAATAAGGAAATCAAAGACAAGTGCACGGTATCACCCTTCGTGCTTTTACTCTCGTCCTCACCATAAGAATCAATATAATCGGCACGGCATCACCCTTCGTGCTTTTACCTCACATAATCATGGAACGGAATTATCCTTCGTGCATTATCACTCATATCATGGCACAGCATTGTACATCGTGCGGCACGGCATCACCCTTCGTGCTTTTACCTCACAGTATCGGCACGACATCACCCTTCGTGCATTAACACTCTCAAAATCATGCACGCCATCACCCTTCGTGCTTTACACTCTTCCTCACCCAAGCAACAATCACAAAGCAATTTGGGCAAGGGAATCAATAACATCACAATAAAATCCCGGAAAGGGAACAATAGCATAACAACAATATCCCCGCAAGGGAAACAATATCATGAGTAATAACATCCTGGCAAGGGAGATAATATCAAAAGCAATAACATCCCGGCAAGGGAGACAATATCATAAACCTCTTCTCTTTTCCACAATTACTTCACAACTCAATTCTCAACTTGAGCCAATGCTCTACAATGTTCAATTACCAATAATACTTCCACAAGCCTTGTTCGACAATAGAAATCATCATATACAGCATGAACAATACGAAATGGAGTCACAACAATCATAGTATAAGAGTCACGGGCATGCTTGACACCGACGTATAGATACTCGTCACCACACCTATACACCGTACTCAACAATTAACACTTAGCAAATAAGACACAACTTCTAATCCCTCAAGCTAAGGTTAGACCAAACACTTACCTCAATGCCACGAACACAATTCAAGCCTCAACTACCGTTTTACCTCTTGTTTCCACCACCAATTAGCTTGTATCTAGCCACAATTTACTTAACGATATCCATAAATGCTAAATGAATCAATTTGTAATGCATGAAAATAGCTTTTCTAAAGATTTTTCCAAAAAAGTCAAAAATCGACCCCGGGCCCACATGGTCAAAACTCGAGGTTCGAACTAAAACCCGATTACCCATTCACCCACGAACTCAAATATATAATTTGTTTTGAAATCAGACCTCAAATCGAGGTCCAAATCTCCAAAATTTGAAAATCCTAACTTCTACCGAAAAACACCCAATTCCCCACGAAAAAACCCTTGATTTTGAATTGAAACCATGTAAAAAGATGTTATAGATTGAAGAAAACGAGTTAGAAATGACTTACAAATGATTTTGAGAAGAACTTGTATTTGGAAAATCACCAAAGAGAGTTTAGGTTTTGAGAAAGTAGTAAAAATGGTTGAAATCCCGTCTGAAATTCATTTAACAGGTCTCTGATGTCGCAATTGCGACTAGGGTTCGCAATTGCGAACCCTTAAGGACCCTGCTACCTTCGCATTTGCAAGGTATATGTCGAATTTACGACTCCTGCTTCCGCTGCATTTGCGAAAGAATCCTCGCATTTGCGACTTCTGGGCATGCACTGAAGACTTCGCATTTGCGAAGTATATCTCGCATTTGCGAGACATGGCCAGCCCTGGGATCTTCGCATTTGAGACAAAAGTACCGCATTTGCGACCCCTGCTTGCATCGCAATTGCGATGCCTGATCTCGCATTTGCGAGATCAGAGGCCTACACACCAGCAATTTTCCTAAGTCCAATTTCACTCCATGGCCTATCGAAAACTCACCCGAGCCCTCGGGGCTCAACCCATACATACACACTAACCTAAAAATATCATACGGACTTGCTCGCGCGATCAAATAGCCAAAATAACACCTCGAACTACGAGTTTAGCATCAAAATCAAAGATAACCTCAAGAACTCTTAAGTTTCAAATTTCACAAACGAGGGTCCGATTCACGTCATATGAAGTCCGTTTCTTACCAAATTTTACAGGCACAACTTAAATACCATATAAGACTTGTACCGTGCTCCGGAACCAAACTAAGGGCCCGATACCATCAAATTCAAACACATTTAAATTTCCACAAACTCTTAAAATTACAGTTAAATTTCCCAAGTCCCATATTTTTCTACGGACCCCCCGGGACCGTCAAATCACGGGTCCGGGTCCGTTTACCCAAAATATTGACCGAAGTTAACTTAAATTCAATTTTAAAGGCAAAATTAGCATTTTTATCAAATTTTCACACAAAAGCATCCCGGACATACACCCGTACCGTGCACGTAAATCGAGGCGAGATAAAAGGAGGTTTTTAAGACCTCGGATCACAGAATTGACTTGTAAATCAAGTGATGACCTTTTGGGTCATCACAACCGGTTATGTAACTTCAGAGCGAGGCGTGTCTCCTTTCTAACCTTGTAAGAGGGAATTACCCCATAGGTGAAATGAAATATGTGCTTCTATTTGAGGAGGCTACCTACGCACGAGGTGACGAGAGTCCATACGTAGCTACTAGCTATGCCAATGTTCGGGTAGTTTTAGGCTTACATCATGCCTTGATTGATATTGTTGTTAATTTATGTTTGTTGTTGTTTGAGAAGAAACAAGATTAAGGTTGCGTAATAATTGGGTTGAAAGAAATTTGAATTAAGGAATTTGAGATTTTAGGAGTTTCCATTAAACTTCGTATTTTCGAAAAGAAATGATAAATAACATAATAACTCAAGAAATCTATAATTGACCCCGTAAAAATATATGATTCGTGAGTGGAAGTCCCTTAAATTATATTTGACCGCGTTGCATGTATGATTCATGAGCGAGGTATTACCTTTTACTACTCTCATGGGAGCGGGTCAGGTTAATAGATTTATCTATGATTCGCGTTGTTCGACCCTTGGCAGTGCACAATTTACTTTTATGTTGGATCGGGTCGTACGCCTCGGCATTTCCTATATATATATATATATATAATACTATTCTCACGGAATCGTGCGTGACATTTGGCTAGAAGCCAGTGAACCTGGGGGATTTTTCCCTGTTTGAACTATGACAACCTTCTTAATGAAATCCATCATATCTATATATATGCTCCAGTTACGGAGGGAACTTGCTAGAAGAGAGCTTGAGTACAATTAAAAAGAGGGGAATTGTATCACGTGTGTATAGTTGCTTATTTCATATATATGTTCTGTTTCATGTTATTCACCTCTTTACTGTACCCGATATTATTAGATCACTAGTAAGTGTCGGAGTCGACCCCTCGTCACTACTTCGTCGAGGTTAGACAGGATACTTTCTGGGTACGTGTTGTTTTCATACTCATACTACACTTGCTGTGCAATTTTGTTGCACATGCACATGTATCTCTAGTGGCCTAGTGGGCGTAGCGGCATGGTTGATACGAAGACTTAGGTGAGCTGCATCTCTCCAGATGACCCGCAACCAACACAGTCTTTTTCAGATTACTGTATTTACTTTCTGTCCAAATTTGTATTTCGGACAGTTATTGTATTTCATTTGTTTCTCCTAGTGATTGCTCATGCACTTGTTACACCGGATTCCGGGGTGATTATGAGGTATTTAATATTGAAAGTTGTAAACAACTTTATTTGTTCAGTGAAGATTACTTTTTTTTACTAGTTAAATTAAAGGAAATTTATGGTTCCTAAAATATTAAAATGAGAGTCAAATTAATTATGTAATGTTGGCTTGCCTGACCGATGTGTCCGGCACCATCACGGCCTTTGATGGATTTTAGGTCGTGACAACATGGTATCAGAGCACTAGGTTCCCTTAGGTCTCACAAGTCATGAGCGAGTCTAGTAGAGTCTTGCAGATCAGTACAGAGACGTCTGTACTTATCTTCGAGAGGATACAGGGCTGTTAGGAGCACTTCCCTTCTTGATTTCCTCATCGTGCGATTTGATCCCTTTGAGGCTTATGCCTTCATTTCCTTTCCATTCAATCATTCTGTGTTGCGAAGCGCTGGTTATGAATCGGGAAGTGAGTAATTGTAATGGTACTACAAATGTGGTGGGGGATGTTTCTCCCTGCGTGGTTGTTCGGGCTATTATCGTCTCCTTGTGGAATGATATTCTGTCGTTTCAGCTCGGTAGCTGTACTTCGGAGAGCTTTGAGGCTATACACAGGTTGCTATGATGCTCATGAACGGTTATCACATTATTGATGTGATGGTAGGATACTTGCCCATGTGTCAGGGCAGTGAATGACTTGAAAGGAGGTCTACTCAGTGCATGATTCAGAGATTCGGTATTTTATCTGGCAGAGGAAAGGCAATCGAACTATAAATGATCAAGTTTGGGTTGATAGAGTAACGAGACTTGGTGTTTTCAAGTGTGGTGGAATTTTCATCTTCGGCGTGATGTCGTCGTCATTGAATGTGTTAAGTTTGCCGGTGTTATGATCTTCTTCAATTAGCCTTTGGGCGGGGTATTGTGAAATGGTATCAGGGAACGGCTGTCAGAGATCGCAGTGTGCGGTGGTTCAGGATCGAATCGGTATTTCTAATGTTGAAAGCTCGAGAAAGATGATCTTCGAAAGGGTTTAAAGTTAGTGGCGATCTATTGTTCAGGTGCTACATAGATAGATTTTTATTTAAGGCAACAACTGGGCAGCGAAGGATGAGGAAGGACATGTGGGAAGTGTCTTGTGGTGATTAAACTTCTAGAAGGCCATGTGTGGGAAGAAGGAGCCGAGTAGTTGCTTAAAGGAGTGAGTTTGACCAAAGTAGGAGAGTGGCAGTGTAGCGTATAGGTCCTGTGGTAGGATGGCTACACACCTTGAGGAAAAGTTTAGAGTGATTTGGGAATTTTAGTGGATAGTGATTAGGTCCACGGGCTTAATTTGAAATATTGGCTATTATATGGCAGGAGATTGGATGCAACAGAAAGACAGTTGCTTGATACGAAGAAGGATGCAATATAACTTTGAATTGGAAGATATTTTCGCACATTTAGTTGATGCCCATAAGAATCGAACGGACTAGTTCAGTTAGTGAATGAGCACGGGCTCAGGATGGGTTATTGATGTCGTAGTGATTGTACCCCATACAGCAACGTTGGAAGATGTCGGCGTGTAATTTCCACAGGTGGGTTATATCCTGTGAGCAGGTCAGCGGTCGCGTGGTTGGCGAAGCTTCTGCGAAGGATTTTACTGACTATCCAATACGAAGTCGAATATGTGAATGTTGCTAGAGATTCAGAGTGTTCATGAAATGCTAACAGAAGGATTTCAAGGAATTTGGCGGTTTGATTGCGCAAGGTTATGTCAATAAGAGATAAGGAATCTTGGTGGGTTCCAGAGTTATGTAACAGGTGGCTTCAAGCTAAGTGGGAGAGTCCCACCGCCTACGATTGGGTGCATGGTTATAAACTTGTGAGGTTTCGGGTTATCGGAGTATTGGTAAGTTGTTTCAGCTAAGGGAAAAGAACGTAAGTGGTAATTTGAACAAAGGAATTGATAAATGTGTTCTATATTTGGCCTTATTGACTCATGTTCAGGCTTTGGGAAGATTTTGGATTTATGCTTCGTATAAAGGAGATTTACAAAGGAAGTGATGCAGTCGGGTGCTTCATTGAGATGGGTGTTCATGCGCCAGCAAAGCTTTAGAGTTGATTATATTTGGGACCAAGCCAGAGTGGGTGACTCTTATCAACGGTCCTAGTGAATTCAAAGGTCAAAAAGCGGTGCCTAAGGATTCGAGCCCGCGGTACGGTTAAGAATCCAGCTTTGGCAGCGAATTAAGAAAAGAGGCCTGAAATGTTCTATGATATCTTCAGCTTGCAGTGTAGCATTGGGAAGGTATGAGATGGTTCGTGGGATTTGAGACAGCATGGTCTCGTGATACAAGGCCACTCGGGATGAGTGCGGATTGAGTTCGTTATGGGTTGAATGGAGTCATTATTATCTCTAAGGCAAGTTAATGATGAATTAGAAGGAGTTAGATTGGTTAGCCATGGTTAAATTGGCATATTGACGGTAGTGATCAGTTTCTTCAGCGTGATTAAGTTATGCATGTGATTCGTGACGGTACGTGTGAGGCTTGACGGCCGCCGTAATTGATTTTATTTGGAAGTATTCAGGTATTATGGCCTGTTATGTGTAGGCGGATCCGGAAGGGTTATGGTGGTTAGACCTCTGCTTGAGGATTTGCATATTCTGCGGTTATGAGAATTCACTCACATGTTGCTATGGTTCTCTTGAAATGGGCTAAGTAAAAGGTTACTATATGATGAAGTGTTTACCCTATTAGCGGTTTGGGAGTTATGATAAAATTCTTGTGTTGTCGCATATTGGCATGTTAGGTGCAGTTGGCGATATGAAATTTGAAAGTGAGGATTAAGGTTGCGGTTCGGTGTTGACAAGGATGTCACGAGCTCGGATGAGTAGGAAAAGGATTGGGATGTTTAGAGTAAGCTGGTATTGTCTTCAGCGTCACCTGAGATCGGTGTTTTGTGATGACCCAAAAAGTCATCACTTGTTTTAGAAACAAATTCAGTGTTCCGAGGCCTAAAAACATCCTTTTTACCTCACCTCGATTTGCGTTCGCAGTCCGGGCACGTAACCGGAAAGCCATTATATCAAAATCTGTGAAAAATAATGAATTTTGCCTTTAAAATGAATTTAAGTTGACTTCGGTCAACATTTTAAGCAAACGGACCCGGATCCGTGTTCTGACGATCCCGGGAGGTCCGTAAGAAAATATGGGACTTGGGCGTATGCCCGGAATCGAATTCCGAGGTCCCTAGCCCGAGAAATGAATTTTTAAAGAAAATTGTTTTCTGAAAAATATATGAGTTTTTGAAAATGAAATGTGTTCGAAATTTGATGGTATCGGGCCCGTATCTTGGTTCCGGAGCCCGGTACAGGTTATATATGATTTGAGTCGAGCTTGTGAAATTTGGTAAGAAACGGACTTGAAATGACATGAATCGGACCTTATTTGAGAAAATTAGAAAATTTGATGTTCTTGAGTGATTTCATGATTTTGATGCTAAATTCATAGTTGTTGATGTTATTATGGTGATTTGAATGCACGAGCAAGTCCGTATGAAGTTTTTAGGTTGGTGTACATGTTTGGTTTGGGAGCCCTGAGGGCTCGGGTGAGTTTTGGATAGGCCACGGGGTGGAATTTGGACTTGGGAAAATTGCAGGTTTTCAGCTGGTATGATCAGGTCTGCAGGCCTCGCAAATGCGAGCTCAAATGCGACAAATCCTCGCAAATGCGAAAAATGGACCTGGGCAGCCTTAGTCGCAAATGCGACTGTTCTATCACAAATGCGATTTCGCATTTGCGATGGTCTCTCGCAGATGCGAAGATGACCGGAAATCTAATTGGGTCGCAAATGCGAAAGTGCCAGTTTTCTGAGGGGTTCGAAATTGCGAACCCTGGTCGCAATTGCGACATCAGAGACCTGTAAATTCATAACTTAGACGCATTTCAACCATTTTTCACACTCTTTCAAAACCAAAACACTCTAGGGCGATTTTTCAAAGGCAATTTCTTCTCCAAATCGATTGTAAGTTATTTCTAACTCGTTTTCTTCAATCTCTAACATCTTTTCGCACGATTTCAACTCAAAATCAGAGGTTTTCATGGGGGAAATTGGGTGTTTTGGGTAGAACCTAGGGTTTTTCAAATTTTAGGGATTTGGACCTCGATTTGAGGTCCGATTTCAAAACAAATTATATATTTGAGTTTGTGAGTGAATGGGTAATGGGGTTTTGGTTCGAACCTCGGGTTTTGACCATGTGGGCCCGGGTCGATTTTTGACTTTTTGGGAAAACTTTAGAAAACTTATTTCCATGCATTAGAATTGATTCATTTAGCATTTATTGATATAATTAAGTAACTTGTGGCTAGATACGAGCGAATTGGTGGTGGAACCAAGAGGTAAAGCGATAGTTGAGGCTTGAACTGTGATCGAGGCATCGAAGTAAGTGTTTGGTCTAACCTTAGCTTGAGGGAATAGGAGTTTGGTCTTATATGCTATGTGTTAATTGTTGAGTACGACGTATAGGTGTGCTGACGAGCATCTATACGTCGGTATCAAGCATGCCCGTGAGTCTTATGTTATGATTAATGTGACTCCGTTTGTATTGTTCATGTTTAATGTGGTGGTTGCTATTGTTGAGCAAGGTTTGTGGAAAGAATATTGGTATTTGTATATTGAAGAGTGTTGGCTCAAGTTGTAAAGTGATTTGTAGAAGTATAATTGGCAATTGAACCTTATAGAGCATTGGCTCAAATTGTGAATCAAGTTGTGAAGTAAATGTGAAAATGAGAACAGGATTATGGTATGGATCCCTTGCCGGGACGTTGTTGCTTTTAATGTTGTTCCCTTTCCGGGATGTTGTTGTTTTGATATTGTTCGCTTGCCGGGATTTTATTATGATTCATTCATTCCTTGCCCTTATTTTTTGTGTTTGTTGTTTGGGTGAGGAAGAGTGTAAAGCACGAAGGGTGATGCCGTGCATTGTTTTGGTGAGAGAGTGTTAAAGCACGAAGGGTGATGCCGTGTATTATTATTAATTTGTGAGGAAGAGTGTAAAGCATGAAGGGTGATGCCGTGCCGCACGATGTACCATTCCATGCCGATTATATTGATTTTATGGTGAGGATGAGAGTAAAAGCACGAAGGGTGATGCCGTGCAGTTTATATTGATCTTTATAGTGAGGATGAGAGTAAAAGCACGAAGGGTGATGCCGTGCACTCGTTTGATTTCCGATTCCTGTTGATAGTTGAATTGTGGTGTTCCCTATATTTACCTGCTATCCTCCTGTTGCCATCTGATATTTCCCCGCAGCATGTTTCCCCCTCCCATCCTTGACTGTATATTTTGCTTTTATTTTTAGCTGTACATTATTTATCCGCACAGGTTTATTTGGTAGTCTGGTCCTAGCCTCGTCACTACTTCGCTGAGGTTAGGCTAGGCACTTACCAGCACATAGGGTCGGTTGTGCTGATACTACACTTTGCACTCTTTTGTGCAGATCGCAGTGCTGCAGATTTCGAACCGCAGTGAGATTCTTCTCTCCTTGATCACCAGGCGACCCGAGGTAGTCCTGCAGGCGTCCGCAGGCCTTGGCGTCTCCCTCTATCTGTTATTCCTGTTTCTTTTATGTAATTCCAGAGACAATATTTTGTTATTTCTTTCAGACCATTATTTGTAGTACTCTTAGATAGTCTATGAAGCTGTGACACCAATCTTGGGTAGAATTGTTATGGAATGGTATTAGCAGTATTATTAAACTTGAAATTGAATCTTCCGCTTGTTAAATTTTATTGATTATTAGCTATTGGCATGTAGCTGTTAACGAATTTAAAAATGGAAACAAGGCAAATAATTCAGTTTATTGGCTTGCCTAGCTTTCACTAGTAGGCGCCATCACAACTCCTGAGTGTGGGAAATCCGGGTCGTGACATGTTTTTGTAGGAGGCTTTGCATCTTGGTTACACATTCCTGATATGCTTTACAACGTTAGTGCGGCCGGTAGTGTGGATATGCAGACTTGTTATCTGGTGCGGAAGGTCGTGGGAGCGTGTCTCACGGGGAGATTGTATGAGTGTGACATGTAGTCACTTGATTGATTGGAAATTTAAACCAAGTATGAAGATTATGGTAATATCGCTAATTTGAGAAATTATGCCTGAAGGGCACTCGGTTTATTGGGGGTTGGACTGTGGAGGTTTGCTCTGGATATGATGGTTGTTCTTGTGAGTTATAGGAAAAAGAGGCATTTATGGACCCTTGAAAGGTTATTTGCCTAGTTCGGTGCGATCAGAGTGGATGCATTTAAATATGAAGGTGGGCTCTATATTAGGCTGGATGTGTCCATTTTAGCATAGCGGCTCCTTATGAAGGAGTATTCAGACGTTGGATGCTATTTCGTCGTTGGCTATTTCATGTAATGCCATATTGGGTCGTGTGAGTTGTGAAACCGCTTGATAAATTTCTTATGTGTTGCGGTTCTGCGTAGCGATGGCGTTATGTGAGCGGGATGGCTCTTGTGATTCTGATTATATATCACACCTTAGATGTGATTGAGTTTTGTAGTGTATGGCGCTATTTGTCTCCCTAGGGATGGTATTATGCACTTAGCGTGCTTGTGGCCGATATTCGGTATTTTTTAGTAATGAGCACTCTAGCTCGGTATGTATCTCCTTATATAGATTTTATGTGTGGATCAGGTGGCACGCCGCCACGGGTATGTTGTTTGGATCGGGTTGCACGCTGCAACAGTGTGATGATGAGTATAGTTTTCTATATTATAATTTTCGTGTGTTTTGTTTCTCATTTTCTGAGGAAAGCTCATATTAGTTGCGCGAGTTGATTAGTCCCTTCCAGAGTTCGTTTTTCTTATGTATCACGTTCGATTTTGTAGCCTATTGACACATTGTGGCAGACATTATATGAGGCTTTTGGTCATATCTGTGGTGGCTTATTGCCTAAGCAGATCGTACTGGGTGAGACGAGATTATTGGATCTAGGATCAGTGCGATCGGATTGTATGAAGTACATTAAAGAGAAGATACCATTATTTGGTTCAGAATGAGGTAATGGTTCTTGTCAGGAGTATAGACTCAATGATTTGTTGACTCGGCGGTTGGTTATAAATTTCTACGTATCTCTTCCGCCGTGGCGGTATTGCAAAAGTCGGGGCAGGACTTATATAAAGTCACAAGGTGCATTGGGGGCATCAGATTCGTGGAATTTCGGCTATTGTTATCAGAGGATGATATTATGGTTATGTGAGTTATGTAGTGCATAGTGTGAATTCAGTAAAGGTATGCAATCTTGTGTCGGTGCATCGTGTGGTGATTGATACGGTACTCGTAGGTTGGAAGCAGGCCTGGTAGAGAATTTCGGGTGTTGGAACTGGGTTCTAAGCTTATTTGTTTGAATAAAAGAGAATATCTTAAGATTTGACAGAGTTAATGTGCTTAGCTGAGCTATGGTAGCACGGGTAGGTGCTCAAGGTATTTAGCAGTGATTTCAGACAACTCCAGCGCAGTTCTTAGCACGTTCGAGGACGAACGTATGTGTCACGACCCAAACCCCGCACTGGTCGTGATGGCGCCTCTCGTGAAGACGAGGCCAGCCAACTATCCCAACTCGTCTTTTCAAAAATAGTTAAACATAAATAAACAGCTTAAATATGACTTAATAGTATTAATTAGCGGAAATACAACCCACCATGGCCCTAACCGGGGTGTCAAAAGTCACGAGCATCTATAAGAATGTAATTACATTTACAAGTCTAGTAATACACTGAACAGGAATAATGAATAACATAGAAAGAAACGGTGCTGCGAACGCTGGCAGTCACCTCGCTAAACTACTACAGCTCTGCCTCCAAACAGCCAGTACCCGCTACCGGGTGAATAAATACCTGCAACTGCACACGAGGTGCGGGGAGTAAAGTGAGTACTCCAACTCAGTGAGTAATAAAGGTAAATAACAACTGAGCAGTAAAAAATTACGTAAAACAACCAACATGCTGTATAGAAGCAGGGTACAATCCTTTGAGAAAACAGTGAAGCTGTGAAATATTTAGAAATATATTGGCTCAGTTTAAATCTCTATTGAAAATGATCTTTTCAGAACTACCCGCTGCTTAAGAGTTTTGTGAACTCCCTTTCAGAACTGAACTGTAACTTATCTAGCCAAGAACTTCCATTGACCCCATCTAGAAGAAAAGTCATTACACGTCTCATGCCTCTCATATTCGTAGAAAATGCACCTCTCCAACCACGGTAGGAATCAACAAGAACTCTCTCAATTCCGTTTGCACAAATTAAACTGCCAGAACTAAATCCTTCTAACTAGGCCAAGCTAAGCAAGCCATCAAAACCCATGAGCATTGTTGTGAAATACCTGTAAGAACCCATTACCTCGAACACATACAAAGAATTGATCATATCCTTACCATGCCGATTCTGTCTACTATCAAGCTACTCCATCTATCTAAATTTCCTTCTGATTCATTTTCAACTTGATGCTCCCTCTTGCTGTAGTACCACAATCTCTCAACCCAGGTTTACCTCACGAGGCCTAAGCATAAACCACACTGTCTGAAACCCATAAACCGCTGAATACTCCCTTAAATATTCCCCGAAACACCGCATTCTAGAATACTTTACTCTGTAGAACTCCCTGCGAATCTAAATCCGTTACCTTTACTTTCTTGATACTGATACATAAAGTCCCATAATTAACATAGAAGTACCACAAATCTGGACCTCTTCCAATGGAAACACAGTTTCTAACCACACATACAACTTTGAAATACTCGATTGTTCCCTGTAAAATCTTTAACACATTGGAGCCATCCTCGCAAGTCATCCACCCTTATTCAACTGCAACTTACTTGACCTAACGAACAGAACCACCCGTGCCTCATTGGCTCCGATACCGCAGAATGAAATCCTCGTCCCAATACAACCAAGCAACTTCCTACTATATGCACCGAGCATTCTTTACCAACAGCAACTCTAGACATTCCGTGATTCTCATACCCCATGAAGCATAATATAACCTTTGTCAAAATTTTCCTTTACTCTAGCCATAGCTAATTCACTCGCACGCCCCAAACTGAAACCAACATAGCACCTAACCGTGCAATCAATTGCTCACAGTAGACTCCTCCACTTGGCTCGAAGCCATAGATCAAGACACACTCAACAACTTGTAGCACTTTTACTCTATTGATGCCACAATACCATAGTGAGATTTAACTCAAATCATTTATAAGTTTGTGAAAACACAGGTCATCCAGTGCTGTAATCTTCTACAAATCTCGCATTCATCCCCGCATCAGTTGCGTCCACTCTCTTAAGCGACCCGAAATTTCAAATTTCAACACGTACCCTTCAATTACACATGAGATCTTCTAACATACACATAAGGATCATACCACCTAAGAACGCTCCGCAGGAGATAACCCACCTGCTTCGCCTCACTATAACATTTCTGTACACCTTCCACCGTTATACACATTACACAGCCACTTAGTCTTCATGGGTCTGAACTCATACCGCAACATGAAATTTACTTCACTCCCAACTAGGAGACATGAAAAGATTCTTCACGCACCCATAACTCGGGGCTACACATCCAGTCACAATGGAAATCAAGCACTTATTAGTTCATCTATCATCCAGCAGACCTCCCTCGTCACTTCCAAGTCACATAAATACATCTCGCAGTACTAACATACTCATCACGTAGCTATCCAGCCGTCACTTCTACTAATGGGGACAATACCGAACGTATAAGTTCAAAAACACTTGTTCACACAATCAGCACCTCGGTGCTCAAGCCATAGGCAAAGATCCGGCCTCAAGTCCTCCAGACTGGCCCAACATACACTCACAGAGATTACATCTCGCCCCTCAATCGGGGAATCACAAGCCATCAAGGCACATCTGATACTGAGCGCTCATGCGCGCATACAAACGCGTGGAAGGAATTTCAAGAGTTTCTTTCAAGCTGAATCAAGGACGCACGATAAGAATTCAAGAATGTGAAGTTTTCCTAAAGGTTCTGCAGCCTGTCGAGGATAAATACAGACGTCTCCGTAACGATCCGCGAGACTCTACTAAACCTGCTCATGACTCGTGAGACCTAGTAACCTAGGCTCTGATACCAACTTGTCACGACCCAAACCCCGCACTAGTCGTGATGGCGCCTCTCGTGAAGACGAGGCCAGCCAACTAACCCAACTTATCATTTTAGAATAGTTAAAATTAATAAGCAGCTTTAATATATTTTACATAACCACAGTCTATCAAAAGGTCTCTTTCATAAGTGCAGAATAAAACCCAAACACAGCCCAAACCGGGGTGTCACAAGTCACGAGCATCTATCAGAGTATACATATAACTACAAGACCTAAAATATACAAGCCAGAATAATGAACCAAAAGAGAGAAAAAATGGTGCTGCGAATGCAGGCAGTCACCTCGCTACTCCTATAGCTCTGCCTCTGATCAGCCAAAACCCGCTACCGGGTGATCAATACCTGCATCTGCACGCGAGGTGCAGGGAGTAAAGTGAGTACTCCAACTCAGTGAGTAATAAGGGTAAATAACAACTGAGCAGTAAGAAATCACGTAAAGCGAACCATCATGCTATATAGGGGCAGTGAAAAACCCTTTGAGAAAAGCAGTGAAGCTGTAAAACCTTTAGAAATATCTTAGCTCAGTTTAAAACCTCTTTTGAAAATGATCTTTTCTGCGGTAACGCAAATGAATGCCAAAAACAAATAGTGCAAATAAGCACAGAAGTCCGTCTCTCGGGCACCACACTCGGTTATCAGATAATACCAGAACAACAGGTAAATATTGCAAGAAGAAGCACAAACAATATATAATGGCAGACAAATGAAATAAGGTAAACACATCAAACAGTACTAGTACCGCTGCAGCGTGCAGCCCGCTCCACAAATCGCTGCGTCGTGCAGCCCGATCCATTTATCGTCGACGGCGCTCACTGGGGGTGTGCAGACCCCGGGAGGGGCCCGTTACGGCCCAAGCGCAATATCAAGCCATCTCGTGGCATCAAATCTAGGCACTCGGCCTCATATCAGTATCAGTATATTACTGCTGCGGCGTGCAGCCCGATCCAAAGTATCCTCACAAATACAGGCCCTCGGCCTTACTCAGTCAACAAGGTCACATAAGCCACTCGGGCAACAGTAAAACATGATGCTCAGCCCAAAATATTTTTGGAATTATCATTTCGAGTGTTTAAGGCATAATAAACTTGGCTGAGTTTTAAAATAGTGGAAAATACATGACTGAGTTCAAATATATAATTAAATCAGTGAGGAATTATCAACAACAATCCCCGAAGGGTTCAAATAGTTGGCACTAAGCCCAAATATGACAATCAGCCCATATTATGATGATAGCAAGTAATTTCAGTCAAAATACGCGGTAAAATCATCAATCGGGACGGACCAAGTCACAATCCCTCAACGGTGCTCTACCCCACGCTCGCTATCCGACGTGCAAGTCACCTCAATATAGCACTACGATGTGCAAATCCGGGGTTTCAAACCCTCAGGATGTCATTTACAATTATTACTCACCTCAAACCGGCGAATTCTCTAGCTCGCGACGCCTTTGCCCCTCAAACCGGCCTCCACGCGCGTTGAATCTATCCAAAACCAGAACGAATACGTCACAATATGCTAAGGGAACAAGGCCCAAGCAAAAACAATCGAAAATTATAAAAAATCCCGAAATTAGCAAAACCCGAGCCCCGGGCCCACTTCTCGAAAATCATAAATTTTTACATCAACGGGTTCCTTATCTCGCCACGAGTTCATACATATCAAAATCTCAAAAATCGGAGTTCAATTGACCCTTCAAGTCCCTAATCTTAGCTCTCTTAAGTTCAAGCCCTAACCTCCATTTTTATCCCATGATTTCTTAGATTTCCAGCCTTAATTCATGTAATAATACCATAGGATTGTGTTTTAAGTCCAAGAATCCATACCTTATCGAAGCTCCTTGAAATCCCTCTTCAAAATCGCCCACAATTCTCCAAGTCCGAAGTTAGAAATGAGAAACCCTCAAAAATTCGCGAAGAAGACCACTTAAATATTCTGCCCAGTCATTACCGCATCTGCGGTCATATTGTCGCTTCTGCGACATCCGCTTTTGCGTTCAATATCCGCTTTTGCGGAAATTCACTTATGTCCATGATCCGCTTCTGCGGTCCCATTTCCGCTTATGCGGCTCCGCTTCTGCGGTCAAATGGTCGCTCCTGCGGAAATCACCAAGGCCCCATATACCGCTTCTGCGGTCCAAAAGTCGCATCTGCGACTCCGCAGATGCGGTCCCCACTCTGATCCGAGCTCATATACTAATAAGTCAACTCTCGGTCAAACCTTTCAAATTCAAAGCTTTCAACTGAAACTGTTCTTTCAAATTCATTCCAAATCTTCCTGAAAACCAAAACCAACGATCTACATTAGTCATAATACATAACACGGGGCAAGTCATGCCTTGAGAACTGGCGATCAAAGAGCAAAAGTTTAAAACGACCGGTCGGGTCGTTACAGTATGTTTAAGTGGGAGAGAATGTAACGACCCAACCGGTCGTTTTGGACTCTAGCGCGTCGTTCAGCGCTTTGAGGCCATGAGCAGCTTCACTTCGGGTATTATGACTTGTACGCATGGTCGGAAATAAATTTTGGGAAGTTCAGAGTTGATTTGGAAAGAGAGTTCTCATTTCGGAAGCTTTAAGTTAAAAGAGTTGACTAAGATTAGTTTTTTAAGTAAACGACCTCGGAATTGGGATTTGAAGGTTTCAGCAGGTTCGTATGAAGATTTTGGACTTGGGCGTATGTCCGGATCGGGTTTCGAATGACCTGTGAGCGTTTCAGCGCCTATTGTGAAAGTTAGCATATTTGGAAGAATTTCATAAATTTGGGTTGAAGTGCACTTTGATGTAATCAATGTCCGTTTGGGATTTTGAGTCTGGGAATTGCTCCGTATGGTGATTCTGGTATTGGGAGCACGAGCGGAAGTGAATTTGGAGGTCCGTAGGTCATTTTGGAGTCATTTGGCAAAAGTTAGAAATTTTAAGGTTTTTGAGAAGTTTGACCAGAAGTGGACTTTTCGATATCGGGGTCGAATACCGATTTCGGAAGTTGGAGTAGGTCCGTAATGTCGAATATGACTTGTGAGCAAAATTTGAGGTCAATCGGAGGTGATTTGATAGGTTTCGGCATCGAATGAAGAAGTTCGAAGTTCTTAAATTCCTTGAAATTGAAGTAATGTTTATAATTTAGATGAAATTATGAAGGAACTCATAAGTTATTGGCATCTAGAAAATTGGTGCAAGCTATGTTCTCTTGATAAGTTATAAAACATAAATTGCAAGAGCCATGGTGAAATGTTAACTTTCAACTTGTTTAAAATAAAAGAGAGTCACCTCAAAGAAACATTGTTTTTGTGTTTGGATTTTGGAGAAACAATAAATGGAAAGAAAAAGAGCGAGCAAAACGCGATTGTGCATCAAGACACGTTTACCACTGAATAAAGAAGGGCCGTGAGTTTTCCTTATCTACATGCGTCGAAATAATTTGAACAAACATATTTGTGTACATTATTTTATGAATATGATATATTTGAAGTTAATTCGTAACTTATGACCTGCCAATTAAGAGAAATAAAAATATAACAAATGAGAATTAAAAAAGAAAAGAATTCTCGCAAGTATTATATACGAATATGCAAAGGCTGAAATGAAAATAATAAGTTTAGACATGATATAAATCACCTGAAAAATAAGTACGACTAATTTGTTGCACGATCTGTTTTCTCATTATAAGTGCTAGCTTTCAAGGCAACTTGACTTATAAGGAAGAAATATTTATTTATTGATAAAGCCTTTAGCAATATTTGCCATTAATACAAGATCTAATTGTTTCCTATTTCTGTCTAATAATTCGGGTGTTGATTTATTACCAAATACACTCTGAGAGTCGATCACAAATCTGGGACACTTGGGAAGTGAATTTTCCAAGGCACTATAATCTTTTTTAGCTAATGATAAGGTAGCATCTTGAAGAAAACTTATCATTAACCCATAACCGCTATCACAAATAGTATACAAGTCTTGGACTTCTTTGTCTTTTGAATTCTCTTTTGATGTCTGTATGAAAATACGATTGTTGGTAGCATATTGTAATGATTGGCTGATAGCAACTCGCGTTACTTCAGTAGGAATATATGGATGAGTATGTAAATTTTGTCTGAAAGTATTTAAGCAGAATGTGGAATCTTGTACTTGTCTACATATATTCATTATTAATACCTCGTCGCTTGCATTGTCCGCAGAAGAGGTCTGAAAGTAGAACAAGTTTGCAACAAGTATAAGAAGAAGGAAATATGAAGCAAAAGAAGAAGTCATTTTCTATAATATTTTGGTTTGAATTTTTTAAGTGAATGCAAGTTATAATATAAAGGAATTCCATTGAAGCAAAATAGGAATGAGTTAAAATGTACAAATATGCAACTCTATATACTGCAAGTATCTATTGCATGTATAGAAATAATATTAGGTTTCTCCTTCATTACCGTCATAATTATAAATAAATTAATAAAATATGGATGAATTATACCATTTTGGTAGCATTTCTACCTAATTAGTTTTGTGAAAAAGAGTGTTCAAACTACATGCTGGATCATAATGCTGATAATAAGTTAATATATAGTAATTATTTTAACATTTGTACTAAAATGCTAGATCATAATGCTGATAATAAGTTATATATAGTAACTACTTTAACATTTTAACACAGTGTATGATGTGTTAGATCATCTTACATGGATTGCTCTTTAATTATATATATATATATATATATATATATATATATATATATATATATATATATATATATATATATATATATATATNTATATATATATATATAACATTAAATTTATTGGTCAAAATAGAAATCAAAACCCATAAAACTGCAAAAATCTGAGTCAATCGGATTGTAACGACCCGACCGGTTGTATTGGACTCTAGTGCGTCGTTTAGCGGTTTGAGGCCATGCGCAGCTTCACTTTAGGTAATATGACTTGTACGCATGGTCGGAAATGAATTTCGGAAAGTTCAGAGTTGATTTGGAAAGAGAGTTCTCATTTCGAAAGCTTTAAGTTGAAAGAATTGACTAAGATTGGATTTTTGATTAAACGACCTCAGAATCGGGATTTGAAGGTTCCAGCAGGTTCGTATGATGATTTTGGACTTGGGCGTATGTCCGAATCGCGTTTCGGATGACCCGGGAGCGTTTCAGCGCCTATTGTGAAAGTTAGCATATTTGGAAGAATTTCATAAATTTGGGTTGAAGTGCACTTTGATGTAATCAATGTCCGTTTGGGATTTTGAGTCTGGGAATAGCTCCGTATGGTGATTCTAGTATTGGGAGCATGATCGGAAGTGTATTTGGAGGTTCGTAGGTCATTTTGGAGTCATTTGGCGAAAGTTAGACATTTGAAGGTTTTTGAGAAGTTTGACCCGAAGTGGACTTTTTGATATCGGGGTCGGATACCAATTCTTGAAGTTGGAGTAGGTCTGTAATGTCGAATATGACTTGTGTGCAAAATTTGAGGTCAATCGGAGGCGATTTGATAGGTTTTGGCATCGAATGAAGAAGTTCGAATTTCTGAAGTTCATAAAGTTTGAAATGGAGTGTGATTTGTGATTTTAGCGTTGTTTGATGTGATTTGAGGCCTCGAGCAGGCCCGCGTTATGTTATGGGATTGGTTGGTGTGACTGGACGGTTCCCGGGAGCCTCGGGTAGATTCCAGGTGATTAACGGTTTTAAAATGGAATTTGAGGAAGGGCTGAAGCAGCTGGACTTCTGGTGTAACCGCACCTGCGAGGTTTTGGCCGCAGGTGCGGCGCCGCAGAAGCGGCCACGAAGGTCGCAGATGCGATCTAGGCTAGGAGTGTTGAGACTGTAAATGCAGTCATCCCGCCGCAGAAGCGTGGCCGCACCTGCGGAAGAGAGGGCCCAGATGCGGAAGTTGAGGGGCTGGAGGAGGACCGCAGAAGCGAATAATAGGCCGCACCTGCGGAACCGCAGAAGCGGTCAAGCGACCGCAAGTGCGGAAAGGCTGGAGGCAATGAGGTTCTTTGAAAATTGGGGTTTGGCTCATTTTACTCCTTTTTCTTTCATGAGAGCCGATTTTGGAGCAACTTGAGAGTTCCATTTCCACCACCAAGCATGAGGTAAGTGATTTATACTAGTTTGAGTTAAATACATCGATTATGTATATGTTTTAACATGGAAATTAGTAGAAAGTTGGGATTTTGAGGAAAACCTAGAAATTTGGTATTCTTGGATTTTGATCGCGATTTTGGACATGAAATTGAGAGTAAATTATATATTTGAGTTCGTAAGGTTATGGGTAAAGTTTATCTTCGAAAAATTTCGAAATCCGGGCACGTAGGCCCGAAGGCGATTTTGTCAACTTTTTAATGCGGAGTTGGGAATTTATATTGAATTGTTATAAGTATTAGGGTATATTTTCATTGGTTTGCCCATTATTTGGCTAGTTTTGGGAGCGTTTGCATCGATTTGAGTCATCGGAAGGGCGTAGAATGCCGGTTATGTAACTTCAGAGTGAGGTGAGTCTCCTTTCTAACCTTGTAAGAGGGAATTAACCCCATAGGTGAAATAATTAAATATGTGCTTCTATTTGATGGGGCTACGTACGCACGAGGTGACGAGAGTCTGTATGTAGCTACTAACTATGCGTATGTCCAGGTAGTTTTAGGCTTACATCATGCCTTGATTGATATTGTTGTTAATTTATGTTTGTTGTTGTTTGAGAAGAAACAAGATTAAAGTTGCGTAATAATTGGGTTGAAAGAAATTTGAATTGAAGAATTTGAGATTTTAAGAGTTTCCGTTAAACTTCGTATTTTCGAAAAAAGAAATGATAAATATTATAATAACTCAAGAAATCTATAATTGACCCCGTGTGTATGATTCGCGAGTGAGGAAGTCTCTTAAATTATATTTGACCGCGTCACATGTATGATTCGCGAGCGGGGTATTTCCTTTTACTACTCTCAGCCTATCGCCTCGATAGGTTAATTGATTCATCTATGGTTCTCGCCGTTCGACCCTCGACACTGCACAGTTTACTTATATCTTGGATCGGGCCGTACACCTCGGCATTTCCTATATATATATATATATATATATATATATATATATATACTATTCTCACGGAATCGTGTGTGACATTTGGCTAGAAGCCAATGAACCTAGGGATTTTTCCCTGTTTGAACTATGACAACCTCCTTAATGAAATCCACCATATCTATATATATCCTCCAGTTACAGAAGGAACTTGCTAGATGAGAGTTTGAGTACAATTATAAAGAGGGAAATTGTATCACGTATTTTTGCTTATTTCATATATATGTTCTGTTTCATGTTATTCACCTCTTTACTGTACCCGATATTATTGGACCACTAGTATGTGTCGGAGTCGACCCCTCGTCACTACTTCTTCGAGGTTAAACTGGATACTTACTGGGTACGCGTTGTTTTCGTACTCATACTACACTTGCTGTGCTTTTTTGTTGCACAGGCACATGTATCTCTAGTGGCCTAGTGGGCATAACAGCATGGTTGATACGGAGACTTAGGTGAGCTGCATCTCTCGAGACGACCCGCAGCCAGCAGAGTCTTTTTCAGATTACTGTATTTACTTTCTTTCCAAATTTGTATTCCGGACAGTTATTCTATTTCGCTTGTTTCTCCTAGTGATTGCTCATGCACTTGTGACATCAGGTTCTGGGGTGATTATGGGATATTTAATATTGAAATTCGTAAACACCTTTTGTAACGACCCGATCGTTCGTTCGGAGAGTTATAGCCACATTTCCCCCATCTATGCTTATTTATATGTTGTTCAGCTGTGTTGAGTTGTATCGAGTTGGTAGGTTTCGGTTCGGAGTAGTTTTGGAGTGAAATGAATACTTAGTCTCTTAATTAGAAAGCTAAGTTAGAAAAGTCAATCGGAAGTTGACTTATGAGTAAAAGAATTCGGATTTGGATTTTTATAATTCGATTAGCTTCCTTGGGTTATTTTAAATTAGGAGTGTGTCCGGAATGTAATTTGGAGGTCCGTGGTAGAATTAGGCTTGAATTGGCAAAAGTTGGAAGTTTAAAAGTCTTAGGCTTGAATTCGAGGTTGATTTGGTGTTTTGGTGTTGTTTTGGGGTGTTCCGGAGGTTCGACTAAGTTCGGGTAGAGATATGTGACTTAGTGGAATTTTTGGTTGAGGTCCCGAGGGCCTCGGGTGAGTTTCGGATAGGTTTGGGTTGTGTTGCGCTCGTTTTCTTATGTTTCGACACCGTTTGTTCAAGCATAAATGATATCATATTGAACAAATGAGCTCCGATTTCTTTTTTTGATTGAAGCATTAGATCTGTATCGTAATTACGGACCCGTAGCAAAAAGAATCATCGAATTTGGACATCGTATGAGGATTTTATGATCATTTTACTAAAAATTAGGTTGCCAGATTTTTCAGATTAATTACGAAATTGCCACTAGCAGCGTATTTACAAATCTGCACTATTTGTAAATATTAAAACCTACATATCTCCTTCGTTATAAGGTCAAATTGAGTGATTCAAAAGCCTAACTTAACTAGAACTTCATAAGGAATCCATTGGAGGCATAAAATACGAGTTTCGGGATCGTTTGGCTCGAGAAACGAGGCAGAATAGCTGGTAGAAAAATATACAAAACTAGGGTTTGTTTATTCGGTCATATTTTGAGTTGGGAAGCTCGGATTTGGGCGATTTTCACCATATTGATTGGGGTATGTGTTCTCTACTCGATTTTGATTATAATTTATGAATCCATCTTCGTTTTTGGGATTTGATTGATGATTTCAAAGTGAAATTGAGGGAGTTAGGGTTTGAGTTTTGGAGAGTTTTAAGTGAGGATTTGAGGGACCAAACGGAGTCCGATTTTGACAAATTTTATATGGTTAGACTCGGGAGAGGACGAGGATTTTTATTCTGCCATTTTTGACTGATTCTGAAATTTGGGCCCGGGGGCCGAGTTTTGGCCGATTTCGAATTTTTGGCATGTTTATGTAGTTTTTATTGTGTAATTCGATTCTTTAGACTATGTTGATAGTAGTATTCCGATTTTGGTTAGATTCGAAGCTTTTGGAGACCGAGTCGAGGGACGAGGACATCCCAGAGTAGGATTTTACGCTGTTGAGGTAAGTAACAGTTTTAACTCTGGCTTTGAGGGTATAAACCCAGAGAAATTGATATCATGTGATTGTTTGGTGGTGATACCCACGCTAAGTGACGGGCTTGTGGGTGTGCACCGCGAGGGATTGAGACTTGGTCCGTCCCGTGAGGCCTGGCCTAAAAGCTATTATCTGTGGTTATGTGTTTACTTGTTGTTGAACTTGTTTGCCTTCATGTTAGAGATCATGCTTAGCCTTTATTCATGCTCACATTATTTGTACTCAATCATAGAAATTATTGTACATATTTACCTCAGTCTCTATTATTTTCTAATATGCTGTGATACTTGATGTGGGCTGCGTTCCCTTATTTGTTGATGATGGTGAGGCTAGTGAGGTACATGACTGAGTGAGGCCGAGGGCCTGGTTGTCAGGATATTAATACCATAGCGCGTGAGTTGTCCGCGTAGCACGTGAGTTGACCGTGCGGGTCCAGGTATTGATACCATAACGCGTGAGTTGTCCGCGTAGCACGTGAGTTGACCGTGCGGATCCAGGTATTGATATGGTAGCACGTGAGCTATCCGTGCTTAGCGATTGGGCTTTGGGAGCCTCTCCGGAGTCTGTACACATCCCCAGTGAGCGCAGAGTGTTGAGTGTATTGATTGTTGAGTGTGGAGTGCTGAGTGCGAGTGCTGAGTGATGGAGTGATATTAGCTAGTGAGGTTGCATTTACTTTTGTTGTTGCTGCATTTATCTGTTAAATTTCTTTGTGGCATTTGTTGGTTTTGTGGAATTTACCTGTTTATTCATGGTTATTGTAAATTGTGAAAATAAATAATTGGACTGTTTTGCTCAGCTCGTCACTACTGCTCAGTTCCTTAGTTATTTCTGTTACTACTGAGGTGGTTGTACTCATACTACACCCTGCACTTTATGTGCAGATCCAGGTGAGTTCGTTGAGTTCAGGCCAACTATCTGTAGAGATTGCAAGGTAGCTGCCAGCGTCCGCAGGACCTTGTTACTCTTTTTGTCATTTCTTCTTTTAGACAGTTATATATCTTAGTTCATAGTTTTAGACGTTCATGACTTAGTAACACCCCGATGTTTGGGACTTGTTTTCGTATTTTATATTATTTATATTTAGAGTTGGTTTAGTTTATCAGGAATTAAATTATTGGATATGTTTTATTAAATTCTTATAATCAAATTAGTAGTAATATTTTGGGAATAGGCTTGCCTTGTAACACGAAAGGCGCCATCACGACCACGGTTCGATTTTGGGTCATGACAAGTTGGTATCAGAGCCTAGGTTACATTGGTCTCACGAGTCATGAGCGGGTTTAGTAGAGTCTTGCGGATCGGTACGGAGACGTCTGTACTTATCTTCGAGAGGCTGCAGAACTTTTAGGAAAACATCACCTTCTTGAATTCTTATCGTGCGGTATTGGTTCAGCTTGAAGTGTAATTCTTTGAATTCCTTCCACGCATTCGTATGCGCACATGAGCGCTCGGTATTAGTTGTGCATCGACTGATTGTGATTCCCTGGATGAGGTGCGAGATGTGATTTCTGTATGTTGATGTTGGGCCAGTCTGGAGAACTTGAGGCCGGGTTTTGTCAGTAGCTGGAGTACGAAAATTTCGATTGTGTGAGCACGTGTTTATATGTCCGTTGGTGTCCCTATTAATGGGATTTGTGATTTGATGGCTATGTGGAGAGTATGATTTGACTGCGAGATTACGTTCGGATTGATCGAGTGTGACGAGAAGGGTTTACTTGAGATGTAGCAAGGACTAATGGGTGTTTGATTTGTGACTTGATATTGCTTGTTCAGGCTCTGTTTGATAAGAGGTTTATTACCAGCATTTGGTTGTTTTGGGCAGCTGCTATGATTAGAAATCATCGTTGTGAGTGTTTGAATTATGTGGTATATCATGTGATTTCAGATATGCTTAGACTCGTTCGAGGACGAACGTTTGTTTAAGGGGGGGAGGATGTAACGACAAGATCGTTTGTTCTGAGAGTTATAGCCACATTTCCTTCATCTATGCTTATTTATATGTTGTTCAGCTGTGTTGAGTTGTATCGAGTTGGTAGGTTTGGGTTCGGAGTAGTTTTGGAGTGAAATGAACACTTAGTCTCTTAATTAGAAAGCTAAGTTAGAAAAGTCAATCGGAAGTTGACTTATGAGTAAAAGAATTCGGATTTGAATTTTTATAATTCGATTAGCTTCCTTGGGTGATTTTAGAATAAGGAGTGTGTCCGGAATGTAATTTGGAGGTCCGTGGTAGAATTAGGCTTGAATTGGCAAAAGTTGGAAGTTTAAAAGTCTTAGGCTTGAATTCGAGGTTGATTTGGTGTTTTGGTGTTGTTTTGGGGTGTTCCGGAGGTTCGACTAAGTTCGTGTAGTGATATGTGACTTGTTGGAATTTTTGGTTGAGGTGCCAAAATCCTCGGATGAGTTTCGGATAGGGTTGGGTTGTGTTGCGCTCGTTTTCTTATGTTTCGACGCCGTTTCTTCAAGCATAAATGATATCATATTGAACAAATGAGCTCCGATTTCTTTTTTTGATTGAAGCATTAGATCCATATCGTAATTACGGACCCGTAGCAAAAAGAATCATCGGATTTGGACATCGTATGAGGATTTTATGATCATTTTACTAAAAATTAGGTTGCCTGATTTTTTTCAGATTAATTACGAAATTGCCACTAGCAGCGTATTTAAAATCTGCACTATTTGTAAATATTAAAACCTACATATCTCCTTCGTTATAAGGTCAAATTGAGTGATTCAAAAGCCTAACTTAACTAGAACTTCATAAGGAATCCATTGGAGGCATAAAATACGAGTTTCGGGATCGTTTGGCTCGAGAAACGAGGCAGAATAGCTGGTAGAAAAATATACAAAACTAGGGTTTGTTCATTCGGTCATATTTTGAGTTGGGGAGCTCGGATTTGGGCGATTTTCACCATATTGATTGGGGTAAGTGTTCTCTACTCGATTTTGATTATAATTTATGAATCCATCTTCGTGTTTGGGATTTGATTGATGATTTCAAAATGAAATTGAGGGAGTTAGGGTTTGAGTTTTGGAGAGTTTTAAGTGAGGATTTGAGGGACCAAACGGAGTCCGATTTTGACAAATTTTATATGGTTAGACTCGGGAGAGGACGAGGATTTTTATTCTGCCATTTTTGACTGATTTTAAGATGTGGGCCCGGGGGCCGAGTTTTGGCCGATTTCGAATTTTTGGCATGTTTATGTAGTTTTTATTGTGTAATTCGATTCTTTAGACTATCTTGATAGTAGTATTCCGAATATGGTTAGATTCGAAGCTTTCGGAGATCGAGTCGAGGGACGAGGACATCCCGGAGTAGGATTTTACGCTGTTGAGGTAAGTAACAGTTTTAACTCTGGCTTTGAGGGTATAAACCCGGAGAAATTGATATCATGTGATTGTTTGGTGGTGATACCCACGCTAGGTTACGGGCATGTGGGTGTGCATCGCGAGGGATTGAGACTTGGCCCGTCCCGTGAGGCCTGGCCTAAAAGCTATTATCTGTGGTTATGTGTTTACTTGTTGTTGAACTTGTTTGCCTTCATGTTAGAGATCATGCTTAGCCTTTATTCATGCTCACATTATTTGTACTCAATCATAGAAATTATTGTACATGTTTACCTCAGTCTCTATTATTTGCTAATATGCTGCGATACTTGATGTGGGCTGTGTTCCCTTATTTGTTGATGATGGTGAGGCTAGTGAGGTACATGACTGAGTGAGGCCGAGGGCCTGGTTGTCAGGATATTAATACCATAGCGCGTGAGTTGTCCGCGTAGCACGTGAGTTGACCGTGCGGGTCCAGGTATTGATACCATAGCGCGTGAGTTGTCCGCGTAGCACGTGAGTTGACCGTGCGGATCCAGGTATTGATATGGTAGCACGTGAGTTGTCCGTGCTTAGCGCTTGGGCTTTGGGAGCCCCTCCGGAGTCTGTACACACCCCAGTGAGCGCAGAGTGTTGAGTGTATTGATTGTTGAGTGTGGAGTGCTGAGTGCGAGTGTTGAGTGATGGAGTGATATTGCTGTGAGGTTGCATTTACTTTTGATGTTGCTGCATTTATCTGTTAAATTTCTTTGTGGCATTTACTGAGTTATGGAATTTACCTGTTTATTCCTGTTATTTTTAAAATTGTGAAAAATAAATAATTGGACTATTTTGCTCAGCTCGTCACTACTGCTCAGTTCCTTAGTTATTTCTGTTACTACTGAGGTGGTTGTACTCATACTACACCCTGCACTTTATGTGCAGATCCAGGTGAGTTCTTGAGTTGCGGCGATCGTTGAGTTCGGGCCGGCTTTAATTGGAGACTGCAAGGTAGCTGCCAGCGTCCGTAGGACCTTGTTACTCCTTTTATCATTTCTTCTTTGGACAGTTAGACCGTTTATATATCTCAGTTCATAGTTTTAGACGCTCGTGACTTAGTGACACCCCGATGTTTGGGACTCGTTT
>NW_017671989.1:36689-89707 GCF_001879085.1 Nicotiana attenuata
TTTTAGGGTTGTGCTTGCTAGGTAGCCAAAATTCACAAAGAAACCTTCGGTGGCTATTCTTGCAAAGCAAGCCTTCCGGCGCCCCGTCGGAACGTTTGGCTTATTTAGACAAAAAACGGCATTTCCTATTTTATTTTTGACAGCAAATGATAACATTTTCAAATTTTTGGGTTTTTGCAAAAAACGGGGCTGGACCCGATGAGGGTTGCCTACGTATCCCACATCTGGTGAGAATAAATCCCGCGTAGTTCAGTCAGTTTTGACATAATAAAATAAAGAAAAGACATGAAACTTTTTAAACCATTTTCCTTTCCCCTTTTTTTCTTCTTTTTTTTTAAAATTTCGGCAGAGTTTCGACATATTTTGGGCACCAGGTTTTCAAAGGCGGGTAATTATCTCTCTCCTACCTCAATTTTATTTTTCCCTATTCTAGCAACCGGTCAACATGTAAACCGAAGCAAATAATTGTACATGTAGCACGTAAAATGCATCAGGATGGTCATTTGATTCTGGGGTTCACCTGTCCTAGACGGACCCAACCCCTGTGTTGAGTCCCCAAAGTCAAATGCACATTATGCAAACAAAAGTTCCTACTAGGGATCCGGCATGAGGATGAGTTATTCTAAGTTTAAAACCTAGGTATATTGTTCTAGACTTGGTGTACCCGAACGGACAACTCGAGCCGAGGAGGGGGCTACGTACCGGGAATCAAAAGGCCATCCGGCTTTGTAACTTGTCCGAGCCTCTTTCTTATTTAAGGTATGACATTAACAGAAGAGGAGTCACGCCAGCGTGCACATCCCCGAAGATGAGAAGAGAAAGGATTCGTAACAGTTTATATACAGTTCAAATAATATCAAAGCGGTAAAAAGCGACATTTAGCACATTAGACCCAAACATGTAATAGCAATCAGATAACAAATACAAGCCAATTTATAAAAGTTATTCTAAGCTCGAATTCTTGAACCCTGAACCGAAGTTCTGGATTTGGTTCCCCAGCAGAGTCGCCAGAGCTGTCACACCTTCTTGTTACCACCCGAAAGGGGCATAAGGGAGTTTTTCCAATTTATGTGACATTATTCGAAATGGGATTATTTTATTTATTTAATCAGAGGCGCCACTTGGAATAGTTTATTTGGTGTCCCAAGTCACCGGTTTATTTTAAAATCCCAAATCGAGGAAATTTCGACGTTATTTAAAAGTCTGCGAAACCAGAAATTCTAGATAAGGAATTCTGTTAACCTGGGAGAAGGTGTTAGGGATTCTCGGATTCCGTGGTTCTAGCAAGGTCGCTTAAACTATGAATAATTGGCCTATTATCTGAGTTAACTACATGTTTTAAACCTATTGTGCATTTTTAACTTTATAACCACTTTTTAATTATTTTATGGAATTATTCTGGAACAAATTACGATTGTCGTACACTTGTTTGTTTGATAGACATTGCGAATCATGTCACGGGAACCGTACCCACGATCTACAACATGTTTAATTTATTAAAGTTATTAGAAGTTGTGGTCGGGTCACATAAATGTACCCCCGAATTTGGGAATTAGGTATCACAGCCACGTCATGAGAACCGTACCCGTAGCTATGATGATTTTATTATGAACGCGCCAAAAGCAACTACGAAGATTCAACTTTTAATGGCAATGTTTGTGAGGGCCATGGATGATTTTATTTATTTATTTATGGCACACCTCAAACCTTTTTCTATAATGGTTAGCTCTTGATATATTTTTATGAGGGCCATGAATTATAAATTTTGTTTGGCATGGCACACCTCTCTTATTGCCCTTTTTTTTAGAGGAAAGTTACACTTGATTGGAATAGCTATGTTTAAATTAGTTCTATAGGACAGGGGTTTGGGCCTAGGCATTCATTATTGGGTTTAATGGGAAGGTTTAGCTTCGCAGGAAGCTATATTTAGGCTAGGACTGTGGCCCAAGTGAAACAGAAGAGCCCCAGCAGGCTCTTGATGTTCCGAAGTTTGGTTTGAACAAGCTGGCCCATGTCGAACCTGAAATAGGCGGGCCCAATTACTATGTTTTTCTGGCTGGGCCTGTCCACCCTTTATCATTAGCCATTACTCACACGTTTACAGTAATAAAAAAGATCAAACTAAGATATACAATATAACTCTAATTCAACGGGTGATCACACGTTCAAACAAGGATGAAATTTAAAGACTAAACATGATTCTATTGCTGAAGATCAATTTAAACCTAAAATGATTCATGATAAAAAGGGCTTCTGGACTAACGTAAAGTCTGGACCTATAGACCAGGCCCAAACCATCTTAGGACAGTCTCTTACTTTGGGCTAGAAATCCAGCCCTTTTCTATCTACTAAACAGCCCTTGATTCTGCTGAATAGTCTCAAAGCCCAGCATCATTACTGCTTTGTAAAGGCATATCAAAACACATAATTAAACCCCTAATGCATCAATACTGACTTCTGATTTATTACAATTTTCCAGAATGAAACAAACAACTTAAAAAAATCAATACACTACATTGAGACTTATTATATAACTTAACTTACATTAAGAGCCTAAACTATTACAAATCACTATAGCTAACATCATGAGGACACCCTGCTTCTTTTGGACATGACTTGTCCATTAGAGCTTGGTCTTGTTAAGGAAGCATGATTCCCACTTTCTAGCTTTGAACCTGCTGATTTGGCCAACCAGTGACCAAATCTGCAGGCAACAGCTTATAGCCAAACAAACAAACAAAGAAAGTAATGGTTCTGAGTACAGGGGAAGTGGTCAGAAGGAGAAAAGGAAAGAAAGAAAGCATAACCAGCACACTTTATTAATTACCAAATTTTGAATATGGGGTCTAACATGCTAGATGACCAATGCAACAAAAGATAAGTACATGTGTCAATTGAAGTAAAACCAATGTTAAACAAATACTAAGGATATAAAAAAAAACAAAGAGACAAAGGATCACTTATTTAAGTGGGAAGATTTTCAACATGGTTGCAACTTCAGCAAGAAACATACAGATATATAACATTGGCAAGCAAAGAACAGCTTGTATTCATCTTTAAATTTCATTTACAAATATTTAAAAATGGAAGAACATGTGTACCTTGAAACAGCAATAGAAAACAACAGGTAAGATGAAAGAAAAACTACTGGAAAACTTCAGAAGCACAGAAACAGCAGCAGTAAACCAACACAGCTACAGCAATCCTCAAATAAACCAGAATTTCATACCCAAAACCAACAACTTGAAACCAGAACTCCCAGCTAAATAACCCAAGAAAGCTCTCTATTTCAAACCATTTCTAGCTTGTGAACAAAAGGGAGAAGATTTTTGGAAATTTTCTAAGATTTTCTGAAATTTGAAATTTTCAGAGAAAAGGGAACTTTTTTATGCAGTAAAAATGATGCTCAAAATCTATTTTTTCAGAACTTTTAGGCAGAGAATAATGCTGAATCCTGTGCGAGTGAGGGAATGTTTCCCTTTTATAGAGTGTACCAAAAGAGCATCAAAAAGGCACATTCTAACCTAATATTCTGAATTTTTCAGGATAGTACAGCATCTTTTGACAGCTGTATGTCCTTTTTTCTTATCCAATATCAGCATTCTGCTAAGGATAGGGACAGCTGTCCTAAATACTAGAAACTTCTGATTTTAGCCTATGCGAAAATCTATTTTTACCCTTCCAATTACTACCATATTTCAGCTTTGTCCTAAGCTATTTTAATTCAATTAAGTCCCTAAGGTTTCTATTTACAAACTTGGGCAAACCAAAATAAAGAGTTTATCAACAAATCAGAAAAAATGCAAATTAAAAAAATGCCAACAGAAACAAAAATAGAAGAGAGGATGCAATTTGAACTAAAATTAACCTAATTGGTAGACGAAAGTGTTTATCTAATCAAAACAAGACTAAACTTAAACGGCTAAACTGAATTTTAATACCTCTATTTTACACAAAGAAAATCAAGGTAGTGAAGCCAAGAAAAATCTAAGGATTATCAGCTATCTAATGTTTCTAAGGCTAAATCAATTAAGTCCAGAATCAAACTCAATCAACAATTTCAAACCCTGAAACTTGCACGATTTACTGAAAACAAAAATTGACTAATTATAGCATATTAAGAACTAATTAAGAAGTCTGAAACCCTAAACTAACCAATTAGTTGACAATTAACTATAAATTAAACCTAACCGACAGAAGAAAACAAAACAGAACAGATGACCATGTAAGGAAATTAAACATAAGGGAAACCTAATTACTGGTTACATGAAAGAAAAACACAAAGATGAGACAGATATCAAGAACAGGGAAAAGAGAAAGAAGAAAGGACCTGAGGCTGTTTTGGAACGGGCCAGTTGATGAAACTTCTTGAATGAAACAGCCATGAACTTATACAGCCATTAACTGGCTGTTCTTAACAAGAACAACCAGCTAATGGACGTTTGGGTTCACAGGCTCGAAATACTGACCGAGAAGAGAAATTAGGGTTTTCCTTGGAATCTTAGATTCAAAATTCGACACGGCTGGGGCTGATTCGAGGGGGGCTAATGGTGGTTTAGGGTTCAGAGGGGTGCAAGAATTATAGGGTGTTAATTTGAGGCGATTTGGAACACCTAGGATTTTTGGGCATGAATCTCCCATTTGAAATTCAAGATTTTTGGTGGTGATTGAAAGAAACGGATTGGAGATTTGGAATGAGGAGGTGGTGGGGGTTCTGTGGTGTTAAATTGGTGGTGTCTGGAACACCGGAACCGCCGTGAGGCAATTTCCGACGGGTGTTTGATGGCGGAGGCGGCGGAGAATATGAAGGCGGCTTGGGTTTGTTTAGTTTGGGTGTAGGAGATGAAATGAGAGGGGTTGGAATGGGGGGGGGGGACAGATTTCGAACAGTCATATAGTATTTGATCAATCAGTTCCCAGCCGTTAGATCCAATGTGATCAACGGCTGAGATCAAAACTCACCGGTACGACATCGTTTGGCTATGAACGGAAATGGACCGGGTGGGCTGGTGATTTGTGCTTGGACTTGGGTAAGTTTGGAACGGGTTTGGCATTAAAATCAGCCCAATTTTAAAAAAAAATCCAATCTTTTCAATTAGCCCCCTTTATTTCCTTTTCTTTTATTTTTCTTTTTTCCTTCTCTTTTTTTAATTAAAACCCTGAATTAAAAACCTAAATTAATCTAAATTACAAAATTAAACTAATTACCCAAGTACAATAATTATAAAAGTTACCTAATCCTAAATTAAAAGAGAAAAAATCAATAATCTAAAAATTAAAAGGTAAGAAATGTAAAATGAGCTATTTTTGTGATTTTAATTTTTTTATAAAACAAATAATTAACCAATTAACCCTAGAAAATGTAAAAACAAAACCTAAATGCAATGCATGGTATTTTTGGTGTTTTTCATGATTTTTAATAAAAATTAAATATGCACAAAAATACAAACAATTAATAAAATTCTAAAAAATTCCTAAAAATGACAAATAATTAGGAAAAAATCTATTTTCTTGGATTTTATAGGAGTAGTTCGTATAGGGCAAAAATCATATGCTCACAGATGTTGTTCTCCACTAGAGTTTTATACCCAGTTCATCTTCTTCAATTTCTTTTAAGAACCATAACAATAACAATATTTTTAAGTTTCTTAGCATGGCTCAATTAAACTCACCCCTTTTCATATCCCCTTCCCCATTTACCCACTTCATTTGACCCGATTGAATTTTGTAACAGTCGAAACCCATGCTAAGACCTCACTCGATCCACTGCCATGGGGCTTAAACCTGAAGCTCTCTTTGTCCCATCCTCGCCCAAAAGTATTTTCAAGAATACCCCCAGTCACAAGATACATCCTCAAGAGAAAGTGATCGTCACTTATCTTAAAAAAAATTACTAGAAGATAAATGAAGAAGTTTTTTGGATCTAATTTGCTTATTTGCATATATCAAAAACTAATTAATATATCTAGAAAAGGATAAAATTCTAAAAATAAAACACCAAAAAGCAAGAAACAAAAAAGCTTCAAGGATGGGAAAAAAGTTTCCGGAACAGCGGAAGAAAAAATATTTCACAGGGATGTTGTTCTTCTTGCTTCTCGTGTACTAGTATATTTTCAGTTATGCTTCACTTAATTTTATTACCTAATTAGAGATTTATAAAATTGAGGGAGAAAGATGAGGTCTTCGATTGATGAAAGTTGGATGGCTTATCAGAAAAAGAAGAAGAAGAAGGAGAAGATGAAGAAAAAATAAATGAGGTAAAGTGATTTTGGGTCGGGTAATGGGTCTAATTTGGGGCGGGTTTTAATTGAAATTATATTGGGGGCGGGTCTTTTAATAAAGAGCTGACACATGTCCTTCCATTCAAATTAGGGGTATTTTTGTTTCATAGTATAACGGTAGGGGTTCAAATAACCCAATAGTGAGACGGAGGATAGATTTAAACAATATTTGAAAGTAGAGGGATATATTTAGCCCTTTTCCGTTTTAGAAATTACTGTTAATGCGAATGTTAATGGTACTAAACTATATAAAATATTCGTGAATATTTTTAATTATCATTAAACCCACTTCTCTTCTTGTGATAATAGTTTGGAATTTGTTTAAGTTCTTATAATATTTCAATCATATACACACCGCATAATTCAGTGGGTCTATTTGTTATGCATTATATGCGGCTGCCATCATTTATATACATGTATATTCAAATATATTTTGTAATTGTCTAGTTAGTATAGAGTATAGTCGATTAACTTAAGAGTGCACAATGCGTAGGTATTTGATTAAAGCAAAATTGAATTTGACAATGCAAAGTCTCCAAGGAGCTTCAACTTTTATCAGTAATACTTGCAAAGTCTCCATACCTTTAGTGAAACGAATTCATTAAAGTTGGGGTATTGTAAATATTTTAGAATTTAGACAAGCTACCTTTTTTAAAATTTTCAATTTACTATTCTTTATTTACTAACCGTTGCATTATTTTAATGTTTCTTTCTCTTAGTTTTTTCAATTATAAAAGCAGGTAAATGTCAACTATTTTAAAAATAGTGGATCAAGAAGAAGAATAAGTGACTTAACTACAATGATTTGGGCGATTCTGGGTTACGTAACGGACAGAGGGGTAATATTTAAAAGTTTGATGATGGTAAGGATAAATTTAGCCGGATAGTATAACAATAGGGATAAATTTGGCCAAATAGTATAAGGGAAGTTAAATGTAGACAATATCTGAAAATAGAAGGTAAATTTGTAACGAGCCGACCAGTCGTTTTGAGCTCTAGAGCATCGTTGGGCAGTTTGAGGCCTTGAGTAGCTTCATTTCATGTTCTATGACTTGTACGCGTGGTCAGAATTAAATTTCGGAAGTTCGGAGTTGATTCGGATAGAAAATTCTCAATTACTTTAATTCGCATTATGACCTGAGATTAGACTCGCGTAAAGTAGTGGACTCGCTATTTTAGATACTTGACAAGCTACTTGTTCAGCCATAGAAATTGTACTTCCCTTACTGATTTTTTTCGCGTTGTGCGTATCCATCGGAAAGTTTTCTTGAATATGATAACTCACATTTATATTCATGAGTGGGGTCAAAGACCCGTAAAAGCTTCATATTCTAATGGGATCGGGCCGTTCACCTCAGCAACTTCATGAAATACTCTGATGGGATCGGGAGGTTCGCCTCGGAAGTATCATGTAACACACTCTCATGGGATCGGGTTGTTCGCCTTGACAGTATCATATTCTTATGGGATCGGGCCGTTCGCCTCGGTAGTACCACACACTTATGGGATCGGGCCATTCACCTCGGCAGTATCACTCTCTTATGAGATCGGTTGTTCGCCTCGGCAGTACTATACTCTTATAGGATCGGGTCGTTCACCTCGGCAGTATCATATTCTTAAGGGATTGGTCCGTTCACCTCGACAGTACCACACTCTTTGGGATAGGGCAGTTCGCCTCGGCAATATCATGTATCATATTCTTATGGTATTGGGTCGTTCGCCTCGGTATTTTTATAAAACCACTCTTATCGGATTGGGTTGCTCGCCTCGGCAGAATCGTGCGAAATAATTGATAAGAAGCCCGCGTATTCATGAATTTTCCTAAGTTGAGATGTGACCGTTGATTTGTTGTTGACCATTGCGTACTCCATTTGAGAGGTATCCAGTGTTTGAGGACTTTGTGTTCACTGTTCAGCTATAGACCGTATTATTTGCCTTTACCCGTACTCATTGTTACCTACCATGTTTCATATTTTCCTACTTTATTATATTTGATTCGCTGGACCACTAGTAATTGTCAATGTCGACCCCTCGTCACTACCTCTCGGGGTTAGGCTAGATATTTACTGGGTACACGTTGATTTACGTACTCATGCTGCACTTATGCATTAAATATGTGGGATTTGACAGATTCATTTGTTGGTTGCTTGGGAGCAAAGGCGCAGCTACTGAGGGGACTCTATGGTGAGCTGTATTCCATGCCACGATTCGCAGCACACAGAGTTTCCATCACAATTATTTACTTTATCCTGTCTACCTTGTATTCCAGACAAATGATGTGTTGTTATTATACTTCCTGGTCGATGCTCATGCACTTGTGATACCGGAGACGTCTTTACTTATCTTCGAGATGTCTATACTTATTTTCGAGAGGTGACAGGGCAGTTAGGAGCACTTCCCTTCTTGATTCCTCATCGTTCGATTTGATTCCATTGGAGCTTATGCCTTCATTATAGATGTTTTGAATCAAAGATTAACACATGGATACTAGATTCAGGAGCCTCAAACCATATGACCTTTAACAAGTTCTTATTGTCTAACATCAAAACCCTAACTTACCCCTTATTAGTTGTTTTACCAAATGGTTATAAAATGAAGGTAACAGAAATTGGAAACGTAAAACTTGCACCTAAGATCACTCAGTATAAAGTACTTCACATTCCTTCATTCAAATTCAATGTTATTTCTGTATATTGGTTAAGCAAACACCCAAGGGGTATGACTTCACTGACAATACTTGCCTTCTGCAGGCCCCTTCACTGAAGAGGCCTCTGGAGATTGGTAAAATCAAGGATGGACTGTACCTGTTGTGCTCTCAATGTCTGAGAAATTATAGTCTGGCTAACAACTCTGTTGTTTGTTCTTCTACTCATTCCTGTGATGTAAATAATCCTTTTCTGAATAACCTGCATTCTCATCCATGTCCATCTGTAAATAGGTCATATGCAGAATCATCAATGTTCAATTGTAAATAATCCATCCCTGAATAATAAGAGTCACTGTTCTGGTTTTAATTCCTACATGTTTCAAGTCAATGATGTTAATCTTTTGTGGCATAACAGGCTAGGACATGTGCCTTTTGTAAAAATGAGGGGAATATCCTCCATACCAGCTTCATTTTCCCTTAAGAAACTCTTTGTATGCTCAATTTTCCCTATGGCTAGACAAGCCAGGCTCCCATTTCCTCGAAGAGTCAATACTTCAAATAAAATCTTTGAGCTCTTGCATGTGAATTTGAGGGGTCCTTACCATGAATGTACACATGATAAATACAAATGCTTCATTACTATGGTTGACGACTTTAGCAGGTCCACTTGGACTCACCTGCTAACATGTAAAAGCAATGCCCTCTAGACTATCAAAGCTTTTGTTTCCTTAGTTGAAAACCAATTCAAAACCTCCATCAAGTGCTTAAGTTCTGATAATGGACAGGAATTTGTTAATACTGAAGCTACCCTATTTTTTCAATCAAAAGGGATTGTTCACCTTAAGACTTACCCCTATGCACCACAACAAAATGGAGTGGTGGAAAGGTAGCACAAATACCTTCTTGAAATAGCCAGAGCCTTATTGTTTCCGTCTAAGTTGCCTCTGAAGTACTGCGGGAATGTATTCTAACAGCCACTTACAATATAAATAGATTACCTACCACCTATCTCAATAACAAGTCTCTTTTTGAAGTCTTATACAATAGAAGGCCAGATTACTCTCAGTTAAGAAGTTTCGGATGCTTATGTTTTCCAACAATACCAAAAATCCGTAGAGATAAGATTGAACCAAGGACAACACCACATATTTTTATAGGCTATCCTTTTGGAACAAAAGGCTACAAAGTGTTGAATTTAGCCACCAATATTAGTTCATGAGTCTATTTCCCCTTCAATATTAGTTATAAATCTTCCTTTTTCCCTTCAACTCTTCATCCACTTCCTATCAGTCCCATGATTCATACTAATACAGTGTCATCTTCAGAAGGTACTATGAGTGATCAATGGAATATAGGTAGTACATCCAATATAGTGCCACCTTCCTCTGCAGTTCTTCTCCTGATCTCTACCTTCTTCACCTGCACCAACCAATGCACGCTCACCATCATCACAGAATACAAATATCCCACTCACCACTGATTCACCTCTAACACATCACACACCTAATCGAATTCCAAATTTAAGAAAGTCACTAAGAGAACACAAAACACTTGTATACTTGAAAGATTACATATATTCTGTGCCTCGCCACCTTCTCATGAACATACAGACAGACATAACCATACTGATTTCTCCCTGAATGCCTTGTTCTCTAAACATCATCATATTCCTGCTAATACCCTGGTTCATGATAGTCAATCTTTGGTAAGTAGTATATGCAATGATAGTAAACCATCTTCATTTGAGGAAGCTGCTATCAACCCTGCTTGGAAAGCAGTTATGGTTCAGGCGTTTGAAGCCCTTTATGCCAATAGTACATGGGACCTGGTACCTTTGCTTCCTGGAAAGAAGGAAATAGGATGTAGATAGGTTTATAAAGTGAAGCAAAAAGCGCATGGAACCATTGAAAGGTTCAAGGCTAGGTTATTAGTGAAAGGATACACACAACAAGTAGGAGTGGAGTACACAGAAACATTTTCCCCGATGGTGAAGATGACTACAATTAGGACACTTATTGTAGTTGGAGTAAAGAGTGGGTGGAACATCTTCCAATTGGATGTAAATAATTCATTCCTTCATGGTGACTTGCATGAAGAAGTGTACATGGAAGTCCCACCAGGACTTTTGGAGGATAGCCAAGGTTTTGTCACGGCCCAAATTTCCCACCCTCGGGAGTCGTGATGGCGCCTACTAGTGAAAGCTAGGCAAGCCAAACAACTGAATTTAATTACCTTGGTTCCATTTTAAATCCGTTAACAATTAAGAACCAACAGTTAATTAACGACATAATTTAATAGGCGGAAGACTAAATTTCAAGTTGTAATAATGCTACCAATATCAATCCATAACAATCTACCCAAGACTGGTGTCACAACTTCACATACTGTCTAAGAGTACTACGAATAAAGGTCTAAAAGAAATAATACAAACTGTCTCTGGAAATACAAGAAGAAACAGGAATAATAGCTAGAAGGAGACGCCAAGGCCTGCGGACGCCTGCAGGACTACCTCGGGTCGCCTGATGAACGCGAAACAGCTATCTCACTGCGGTCTGAAATCTACAGCACTGGGATCTGCACAAAAGAGTGCAGAGTGTAGTATCAGCACAACCGACCCCATGTGCTGGTAAGTGCCTAGCCTAACCTCGGCGAAGTAGTGACGAGGCTAGGACCATACTACCAACTAAACCTGTGCAGTTAAATCATATACAGCGGAAAATAAAAGCAGAAATATACAATTACGGATGGGAGGGGGGAAAACATGCTGCGGGGACATCGAATAATAGCAGAAGGACAACAAGTAAATATAAGGATCACCACAGTTCAATTGAAGATAGGCAGGGGGAATCATGTTGCGGGGTACAACAAGTATCAATAGAAAACCAACAATTAAATGTAGAGAAACCATAACTCATCTATCAATAAAAATCAGGAAATCAAAGACAAGTGCACGGCATCACCCTTCGTGCTTTAACAGTCTCTCACCAAAACAATGCACGGCATCACCCTTCGTGCTTTAGCACTCTCTCACAAATATCATACACGGCATCACCCTTCGTGCTTTACACTCTTCCTCACCCAAGCAACAATCACAGAGCAATTTGGGCAAGGGAATCAATAACATCACAATAAAATCAAGTAACAACAGGAAATCAGTAAGTAAACGTAAAGAACACCATAACTCAATTATCAGTATAATCGGGAAAATCAAGGACAAGTACACGGCATCACCCTTCGTGTTTTTACTCTCGTCCTCACCATGAAAATCAATATAATTGGCACGGCATCATCCTTCGTGCTTTACACTCTTCCTCACAAAAACAATGTACAGCATCACCCTTCGTGCTTTAACACTCTTCCTCACCCAAACAACAATCACAAACAATAAGGGCAAGGAAATAAATGAAATCACAATAATATCACAATAAAATTCCGGCAAGGGAACAATATCAAAAAAAAAAATACCAACATCCCGGCAAGGGAACAATACCATAATCCTCTTCTCTTGTCCATATTTGTTTCACAACTCGATTCACAATTTGAGTCAATGCTCTATAAGGTTCAATTACCAATTATTCTTTCACAATTCACTTCACAACTTGAGCCAACGCTCCTCAATGTTCAAATATCACCATTACTTCCACGAACTTTGCCCAGCAATAGAAAACATCACAAAAAGGCATGAACAATACAAACGAAGTCATATTAATAATAACATAAGACTCACGGGCATGCTTGATGTGAGCACGTGATTTTTGCCCTATATGAAATACTCCTATAGAATCCCAAAGAATTAGATTGTTCTTTTAATTGTTTGCCATTTTAGGAATTATTGTAGAATTTTCTTAATTATTTGCATTTTTCTGTGCATGTTTAATTTTATTTAATTCATGAAAATACAAAAATACTCTGCATTTGCATTTAGTATTTATTTCTACATTTTTTAGGTTAATCAGTAAATTAGTCGTTTTATAATAATAAAAATCACAAAAAATGACTCACTTTGCATTTAAACTTTTTAATTTTTGAATTTTATAGTTTTTCTTTTAATTTAGGAGTTATTTAATTTCTGTAAATACTATGACTAGTAATTAGCTTAATTTGGTAAATTAATTTAGTTTTAAGAGTTAATTTAGGTTTTAATTTAATTTGAAAAGAAAAGGAAAATTAAAATTGAAAAAGAAAGGAAAGAAAATGAAGAAAAATTGTTTTTGGGCCAAACTCGTAACAGCCCAAATGATTTCCCCCCCCCCCCCAAGACTCGTTCAAATCCATTCCCAAATCGCCCCATACCCGGTCCAAACTATCAGGTGTTTAGACAATCCAAACGACATAGTATAGGGCCAATACTACGCCATTTGGAGTTTGTTTGTTTTAATTTAATCCTGGCTATCCATTTGACTTCATCCAACGGCCAGGGAACCCTCCCCCATCTTAAATAAAATTTTCCGAACCCCTTCAGTTTAATCTCGTACCCCTTCACTTCACCTTCTTCATCTCAGACCAAACCCTAGCGCCGCCTTAAATCCCTCACCCTCTCCGGTGGCGGCGCCACCTCAATCCACCACCAAATCTACACCACAAAATCCTCATGACCTCCCATTTCCCAACCTCTGACCAGTTTCCCTCAAATCCAATTAGAATGTCTCGAATCTTCAATTGTAGCAATCCAGCCAAAATCCTAAAAACCTCAAATCTCCCAAATCGTCAAGTTTCGTTGAGTGATTAGGGTCGGAATTGGTTTTATCCGTCTGTTTTCAACGAGAACACATGATTAAGGCCAATTTCGACTCAAAATCGAGGGTTTTGAAGATCCTTTCAAGTTCATTGTCCGTCCGTTATTTCTAGGTGATTTTCCGGCCACTTTTCTTTCTTTCATTTTCGCTTTTATTCTCATTTTTTATCTTCTTCTGTTTCTTTCCTTTTCTTTCTTATTTTTCTGTATGCATGCTAAGATTATTTTTAGTCAGCATTCTGTTTAGTTAGTTTATTTAAATTTGTTGTTTGATTTGGTTCAAATTCCTTTCTGTTTTTGATTTCTTCGGATTCAGGGCTTCATGAGTTCTTGTAACTCTGTAGGCTGATTTTCTCGTGGGTTTTGACCTTTGAATTAAACTTGGGCTCTGTCAGTCAGAAGCCCAAAGAGGGAAGGGTCCATTCGGGTCGTTGAGCCTAGGGTTTTGGTTTGTTTATTGGGTCAATTTGACCCATGGTTGGTCTTGCAGTAAATAATAGGGGTTTTCAAGGGTATTTGGGGGAAATTAATTAAGGGAATCTTCAAAAACTGAAAAGGAAACTTCCTGTTAAGAGGGGTTTAGGCTAGTTCAGTAATTGGTTTAAAAGTTTAGGGTTTAAAATGATAGAATTGGAAACCGGGGAAGGGGTAATTGATAAAATTAGAAACCAATTCTGCTGCCCTAAAAGTGTTCTATAAAAGGCATGTTTCCTTCTCTTTCAAGGGAGATTTTTAGAGAATACAAGATCAAAAACTTAGAAATGGCTGAAAACTTGTTTTGAAAAATATAGAGGTATCTGCACCATTCTGAGGTCAAAATTGCTGGAGTTGGGTTTTCAATCTGACTTTTAGCAATAATCAAAGAGTTTTCACAGCTTTTTCTTGATTTATTCGGTATTCAAAATGGTTTGAAGAAGCTGGTTTGGCTGAGTTGTTGAGCTGATTCTGCTGCTGCCGCTAATTCCTCATTCTCCTTGTTTTTCTTTGACTTCCAGGTATCTTTTGGACTATGGATAACACATGAAGTGTCACATGGAATCTGAATGTGAAAATATGATGAACACAACTTGCTTCTTGTTGAATTTTACTTTCTGTATTCTTCAATTTCATTCACAGCCTGTAATATTTTAATTTTAGATGCATTTGTTGTTAGTCTTTTCATGTTATGGATGTGGTGCCATATTGTTAAGTTGAAATTTTAGTTCCTCTGTGTCTCTTATTAGTTGTGAGTTCGGTTTAAACTTGTCCTGGATAAGGAAAATGTTCTAGGCTATTACACTAAGGGTCGAGCCATACGCTGAATTACTCTTGGTTTGCGTTTAAGCATGTTCAAAGTTGGTTTGATGTTTAAATTCAGGTTTGTTTGCATGACAACCTCATGAGGTTTGTTTGGTATCGTATGTGTCCAAGAAGGGTTTAATTGAGGTTTAAATCTCACACATTTGTCTATAAGTTAGCTAGGGATTGAATTAAATGTGATTGTTGTACAGCTATGTATTGATGAAAGCCAATCAGGCTCATGTTGATATCCTTGAGTTTTCAAATGTTGTTTATACGCCGTATCGACTCGATTTCGAGTCCTGCATCCCCCAGCCTCTATTTTTCGAAGAGATTTGGTTTATTCTTTGGGCTTAAACTTGGGGCCACTCGTAAATGGTGATTTGTATGCTCTATGGAGTTTGGGCCTGATTTTTAGCCCAGCATCTCATTTAACTGCTACTGCTGGGTTTTGCTTACAGCAGGCCTGGCCCAAATGCTTGAAAGCCTAGCGTAACTTCAGTAGTTATGTATAAATGGCTTTAAATCTTAAGTTAAAGTAATTTTTTTTTTTTTGGTTAAATTTAGGTGTGCCATTTTCACCATATCACCCATGGCCCTCATATAAATTATTAATTTAGTATTAAATAAGCTTGAATAATGGTAGATTGCTTTAAGCGCGTAATGATTAGTTCTAGATTGCCTCTAAAAACGCCTATTCCCTTTTAGACTTGAGGTGTGCCATAAGCAAAATTAGATAACCCATGGCCCTCATTTAATTATATTAACTCTTTAAAAATCGAGGTGTGCCATCAATTAAACTTTCCATGGCCCTCGCAAACCTTGTTATTAATTTGAAATTTCGTAGTTGCTTTAGGCGCGCCATGTAAATTGATTTTCTTTTATTTATTAAATTCGGGTATGCATTTCATGTGACCCAATTTCAATTCTAACAATGTTAAATAGAACGTGTCGCGGACCGCGGGTGCATTTCATGTGGCGTGGTTCAAGGCATGTTTTAAACAACGTTGAATCTTCGTAAAAGCGTTCTAAAATAATTAAAAGCGGTTATAGAGTTAAAAATGCACTATAGGCTAAAATATGTAATAAATCAAATAATAGGCCAATTTTAATAGTTTAAGCGACCATGCTAGAACCACGGAACCCGGGAATGCCTAACACCTTCTCCCGGGTTAACAGAATTTCTTACTTAGAATTTTTGGTTCGCAGACTTCAAAAGGAAAGTCGAATTTCCTCGATTTGGGATTTAAAAATAAACCGGTGACTTGGGACACCAATTAAAATATTCCAAGTGGCGACTCTGATAAATAAATAAATAATCTCATTTAGAATAATGTCACTTAAATTGGAAAAACTCCCTTATATCGCCCTCGGGGTGTGTAAAAAGGAGGTGTGACACTTGACACCAACCTATAGATACTCGTCACCATGCCTATACATTGTACTCAACAAATAACACATAGCAAATAGGACACAACTCCTAATCCCTCAAGCTAAGGTTAGACCAAACACTTACCTCGATGCCTCGAACACAGTTCAAGCTTCAACTATCGCTTTATCTCTTGATTCCACCACCAATTTGCTCGTATCTAGCCACAAGTTACTTAATTATATGAATAAATGCTAAATGAATCGATTCTAATGCATGGAAATAAGTTTTCTATAGTTTTTCCCAAAAAGTCAAAAATCGACCCCGGGCCCACATGGTCAAAACCCAAGGTTCGAACCAAAACCCGACTACCCATTCACCCACAAACTCAAATATACAATTTGTTTTTAAATCGGACCTCAAATCGAGGTCCAAATCCCCAGAATTAGAAAAACCTAGGTTCTACCTAAAACACCCAATTTCCCCCATGAAAACCTTTGATTTTGAGTTCAGATCATGTGAAAAGATGTCAAAGATTGAAGAAAGCGAGTTAGAAATAACTTACAATCGATTTGGAGAAGAAATTGCCTTTGAAAGATCGCCCTAGAGTGTTTTGGTTTTGAAAGAGTGTGAAAAAAATGGTTGAAATGCATCTAAGTTATGAATTTACAGGTCTCTGATGTCGCAATTCCGACCAGGGTTCGCAATTGCGAACCCTTAAGAATTCTGAGACCTTCGCATTTGCGAAGAAAAATGTCGCATTTGCGACCACCCCCTTTTTTCCTGAGGGGTTCGCATTTGCGAGGGAGGCGTCGCATTTGCGACTGGGGCCTTCCGCATTTGCAACCCAAACAATCGCATTTGCGATTAGGCCTGCCCAGGCCTTTGTTCGCATTTGCGATAGGCTTCTCGCATTTGCGATGCTCGCATCTGCAACATACCAGCAAATTCCTATGTGTAAATTTCACTCTGTGGCCTATCCAAAACTCACCCGAGCCCTCGGGGCTCCAACCAAGCATGCACACTAACCTAACAACATCATACGGACTCGCTCGTGCAATCAAATCACCAAAATAACATTAACAACTACGAATTTAGCATCAAAATCATGAAATCACTTAAGAACATCAAATTTTCCAATTTTCCCAAATAAGGTCCGTTTCACGTCATTTCAAGTCCGTTTCTTACCAAATTTCACAGACTTAACTTAAAATATATATAAGACCTGTATCGGGCTCCGAAATCAAAATACGGGCCCGATACCATCAAATTTCAAACACATTTCATTTCCAAAAATTCATATATTTTCTAGAAAACAATTTTCTTTAAAAATTCATTTCTCGGGCTTGGGACCTCGGAATTCGATTCCGGGCATACGCCCGAGTCCTATATTTTCCTACGGACCCTCCGGAACCGTCAAATCACGGGTCCGGGTCCGTTTACCCAAAATGTTGACCGAAGTCAACTTAAATTCATTTTTGAAGGCAAAATTCATTATTTTCCACAGATTTTCACATAATGGCTTTTCGGCTACGCGCCCGGACTGTGCACGCAAATCGATGTGAGGTAAAAGGAGGTTTTAGGCCTCGGAACACTGAATTGGTTTTTAAAACAAGTGATGACTTTTTGGGTCATCACAGGTTTGGCCTGTAAATTGAATAAATCTCTATATGGTTTGAAATAGGCAAGTAGACAATGGTATGATAAATTAACTGAAGCATTGTGTTCAAGGGGATATGAACATTCTATGAATTACTACTCATTGTTTTCCAAGATAAAGGGGGACTCAGTTTTATATGTAGCAGTTTATGTTGATGATGTTCTACTTATAGGGATAGACCAATCAGAAATGGACCAGTTGAAAACTTTCCTACACAATAAGTTTAAGATAAAGGATCTGGGAAAGTTACACTATTTCTTAGGCTTGCAGGTTTTGTACAAGGCAGATGGTGTTATTATCTCACAAAAGAAGTTTGTTCTTGACTTACTAAAGGAGTATGACTGCCTGGAGTACAGTACTCTCACTTCCCCCTTGATCCCAATGTAAAACTAAGAGCAGAAGAGGGGGTGCCTTTAACAGACCCTACTTACTACAGAAAGGTAGTTGGAAAGCTGAACTTCCTCACAAACACAAGATTGGACATTGCTTTTAGTGTGCAACACCTCAGCCAGTTTATGTAGGACCCTAGGGAACCTCATTTGAAGGCTGCTTTCCATCTATTGAGATACCTCAAAGGTGATCCTAATCTGGGTGTGTTTCTGCCTAATGATACAGACTGGTCCATGAAAGCCTATTGTGATGCTGACAGGGCAACTTGCCCAGACTCAAGGAAATCTGTCGGTGGCTATATTGTATTGCTGGGAAGTTGTCCTATCAACTAGAAATCCAAGAAGCAAGAGACATTGTCTTCAGCAGAAGCTCAATACAGATCTTTGAGAAAAGTGGTTGAGGCTAGTTCGATTGAAAAGATTACTTGATAAACTAATAGTTCCCTCTTCTGCTCCTATTAGAGTATTTTGTGATAGTGAGTCAGCTTTACACATAGCAAGGAACCCAGTGTTTCATGAATGCACCAAACATATCAAAGTATATTGCCACTTTTGATAGCATCCTTGGAAGCTCAAAACTATTCAACGACAAGGGTGAAGCTTTGTAATCTCAAAGAGGGCCTTCAACAAGATCTCAAGCTAAAAAGTTACAAAACAAGGTCATTGGACTTCAGGAGCGAACAAAGAAGTTGTTAGTTGGTAGGAAGATCTTAAGGATAAAAGATATGAGTTATTTAGGTGTTCTAATAATTTTATGGCCCAAATTCATGTCCAAGAAGAGGTGGATTAGATCCCAAGAAACATCCTCTAAGAAGGTCAAAATCATGCCACTGTTGGGGACCAATTTGGCACCTAAAATGTGTCCAAACTTGCAGCCCATGAAGTCCTACATAAATCCACGTTTTTATAACACTAAAATGACTTACTTGACGTCCAATAAGGGTACAATAGGCGTTCTAGATGTTGAGTGCAAGTTGATGCCAAATTACTTGCAAATTTCCTTCAAGATTTTCAAGATTCTATCCAAGATTGGTTTGAGACTTATTTCCATATATTCTGGGACTATATTTATTGCTTTCCTAATTAGTTAAGGTTATGTTTTTCTTTTCCTAAGGTAGTTGGACTTGTTCTCCAAAGTATCTTAGGACTTTATTTCCTAATTTTTTAGGTAGAATTTCGTGACCCCTCTCTATATAAAGGTGTAACGACCCGGCCGGTCGTTCATGAGTTACCGCCCTGTTTCCCCCATTTCTAACCTTGTGTGTTCTTCAGCTGTATTTCATCCTATCGTGTTGGTGGTGTTGTGTTCGGAGTGGTCTTAGGATGGAATGAGACACTTAGTCTCTTAAGTTGGTTATTTAGTTGGTAAAGTCAACCGGAAGTTGACTTGTGCATAAATGATCTCGGAATTGGATTTTTATGGTTCAGATAGCTTCGTTAGGTGATTTGGGACTTAGGAGTGTGTTCAGAATGTATTTTGGAGGCCCGTGGTAGATTTAGGATTGAATTGGCGAAATTGGGAATTTGGCATTTTTTGGTCGGCATAGGAAATCTTTATATCGGGGTCGGATTGGAATTCTGGAAATTATAGTAGGTCCGTTGTGTAATTTGTGATGTGTGTGAAAAATTTCAGGTCATTCGGATGAGGTTTGGTAGGTTTTTACATCGTTTGCGGAATTCGAAAGTTTTGGAATCCTTAGGCTTGAATCCGAGGGTGATTTGATGTTTTGATGTTGTTTTGAGTGTTCCAAAGGTTGGAATATGTTTGAATGGTGATATGTGACATGTTGGCATGTTTGGTTGAGGTCCCGAGGGCCTCGAGATGGATTTGGGTGGTTGACGGAGAGTTTGGATTTGAGTTGGTGTTGCTGAATTTGCTGCTTCTGTTATTTCCGCACCTGCGGATTGGGGACCGCAGATGCGAGGTCGCAAATGCGGTATGGAGACCGCAGATGTGAAATCAGACCATCACGTGAAGACCGCGGGTACGGTGTGTTTGGGCGCATCTGCGGGACCGCAGATGCGGTTCCTGGGCGCAGATGCGGCCTTGAGGACTTAAGGGAAAATCGTAGATGCGGTTATTTTGACCGCGAAAGCGGTCCGCAGAAGCGTGAAAGGGAGCCGCGGGTGCGAGATGCCTGGGCAGAAAGCATAAAAAGCCATCTTCGCGATTTTCAGCTTATTTCTACCATTTTTGGACGGCTTTGAATCTTTTGAGGGCGAATTTGAGAAGGGATTCAAGGGTTAACAGCAAGGTGAGTAACTTGAGTCATAAAACTTACATGTGTGATGATTTTCCGTTGTTTAATCATGGAATTTCTGGAAAAATCAGGGATAAAATTGGGGAATTAGGGCTTGAAATTGGAGAGTTTAAATTGGGGATTTGAGGGGTCATTTGAGGTCCGATTTTGGTGATTTTGGTATGTATAGACTCGTGAGGGGATAAGGATTCTAGTGTTGTGATTTTTATTGGATTCCGAGACGTGGGCCCAGGGGTCGCGTTTGGCCAATTTTGGAATTTTTGAGTTAATTTGATTATTTTCCCTTGGACTTTGTTCCTTTAGCGTGTATCAATGATGTGATACTGATTTTGGTTAGATTTGGAGAATTTGGAGGCCGAGTGGAGAGGCAAAGGCATCGCGGGTCAGAGTTTGGTCCGGTTTGAGGTAAGTAATGATTGTAAATGTTGTCCTGAAGGGAATGAAACCCCGGATTTCACATCGTTTTACTATTTTGAGGTGACGCACATGCTTGATGGCAAGCGTGAGGGGCGTGCACCATTGGGGATTGTGACTTGGTCCATCCCGTAGCAACTATTAAGTTGCATAATTGACTGAAACTACTTGATACTACCATATGTTAGAAAGTATTACTATGTTTTGGGCTGAATGCCATATTTGGGCCTCGCGCCAATTGTTTGGACCCTTAGGGGCTTTCTTTACTGAAATTCCTCACTGTTTTGATTTAATAATTGTACTCAGTCATGCTATGTCTTACTATTTTCATAACTCAGTCTTATTTACTCTGATTTGATGCATAAATGATATTTTGGGTTGAGCACCTTGTTTTACTGTTAGCCCAAGTGGCATGAGAGGTTTCTAATTGAGTAAAGCTGAGGTCCTGTGTTGTGAGGATATCATGGGATCGGGCTGCGCGTCGCAGCAGGTTGTACTGTTTTTGTGATATGTGAGAGGCCGAGGGCCTGATTTATTATGCCACGAGATGGCTTGTGATAGCGCTTGGGCTGTAGGAGCCCCTCCGGATTTTGTACACCCTCAGTGAGCACGGGTACCCAGAGTGAGTGATATGTTGTTGCCCGAGGGCCTGATCCTGATACTTGTTGTGCCCGAGGAGCTGATTACGATTGATTGTGAGGTGGCCCGTGGGGCTGGTTCTGTTGATATTATGCCCAAGGGGCGGTTTATGATACATGTCTTGCCCGAGGGGCTATTTATGACTTTCATCATTTTTACTCTAAACTTTATTGATTCTCTATTGAAACTGTTAGAAAGACATTTTCAAAGAATTTTTATTGAACATAGATTTTTAAATGAGATAAACGATTTCTATACTGTTTTGGAAATGTACTGTATTTGCTATTGTGCTATGACGTGGAATTATCTGATTTCTTACTGCTCAATTTTCATTTACTCTTATTACTTATTGAGTTGGCGTACTCACATTACTCCCTGCACCTTGTGTGCAGATCCAGGAGTTGTGGGTCGCGATAGCGAGCACTGATTATTCATCCAGCAGGTCTTTCGGTGTCGGCAAGGTAGCTACATGGCGTTCGCATCCCTGCACTTCTCCTTCTTATCTTCCTCAGACTATTTTTTTAGTATCTTTATTTCCAGACTATGATAGTCTTTATTGTGCTTAGACAGATCTTAGTAGATGCTCGTGACTTGTGACAGCCCGATGTCGGGCTTGTGTTGTTTTCCGCACTTGTCATGTTATGAAATCTTATTATCTAATAGCTTAGAAATGTCTTTTATGAAATACTGGTCTGATTTTGGATTTGCGTCGGCTGGCCTAGTTTCATGATAGGCTCCATCACGACCTGTTCGGTTTTAGGATCATGATAAGTTGGTATCAGAGCCTAAGTTACATAGGTCTCACGAGTCATGAGCGGGTTTAGTAGAGTCTTGCGAATCGGTACGGAGACGTCTGTACTTATCTTTGAGAGGCTGCAGAACCTTTAGGAAAACTTCACATTCTTGAATTCCTGTCGTGCGAATCTGTCGATTCTAGTAACTAAACTTCTGTTATTCTATTCTCTCACATATGGTGAGGACACGTGCTACCGGTCAGGGCGGACGACCACCAGTTGGGGGCACTAAAGGCCGAAGACGTGGTCGAGGTTGTGGTAGGGGCAGGGGTGTAGCCCGCACAACAGCTAGGGCAGCACCTGTAGATCCACCAGCCGCCCCAGTTCATGATCTGGTCCTAGTTGCGGACGCTCCAGTAGTACGAGCACAGGCACCGGTTGTGCCCATTGTTATCACAGGCCTTCGGGAGGCCCTGGCCCATATTCTATCCGTGTGCACTGGCCTGGCTTAGGCAGTCTCAGTTACTACGGTCGTAGCTACTTCTCAGGCCGGGGGAGGCACCCAAACTACCGCCGCTCGCACACCTGAGCAGGTCGTGTAGGGACTTCAGACACCGGGGGCACCTCCAGCCTAGCCGATTGCAACTGCTCAGGACTATGTAGCTCTTGTTATGACAGAGGACGAGCAGCGCAGATTGGAGAGGTTCGGTAGACTTCAGCCTCCGTCATTTAGTGGTGCTGAGGTGAGTATTCTTGGATAATTGTCAGAGGATGCTTCGGACCGCAGGTATTCTGGAGACCAGTGGGGTCTCGTTCACTACTTTCCAGTTCTCCAGGGCTGCACTTAGCTGGTGGGAGGCTTACGAGAGGCGTAGGCCGGCTGGCACAGCGCCCCTTTCTCGGCAGCAGTTCTCCGTTCTCTTTCTGGAGAAGTTTGTACCTGAGTCTCGTCGAGAGGAGCTGTGCAGGCAGTTCGAGCAGCTTTGTCAGGGTGATAGGTCTGTTACACAGTATGAGATGTGGTTCTCCGAGTTGGCTCGTCATGCGGTCTGGTTGGTTCTCACAAACCGAGAGAGGATCAGGAGGTTTATAGATGGCCTCGGTTTTCAGCTTCGGTTGCTTATGACCACAGAGAGAGTATCTGGTGCTACCTTTGATGAGGTTTTTGATATAGCTTGACAGATTGAGATGGTTCGTGGTCAGGAGAGGGTTGAGAGTGAGGCTAAGAGGCCTAGTGGTCAGGGCGGATTCAGTGGTGCTCCTCATGGGTCAGTTTCAGCACGGTAGAGGCCGTCCATTCAGACATGCTCACTCAGCTCACCCTGTTTATCTGGGGCATCATCGGGCCATGGTTCTCACAGTTCTCGTCAGGGCCATTCATCACTTAGTGCCCATCCAGCCCAGAGTTCGTCCCGTGCTTCATCAGTTCAGGGCTCTTCCATGCCAGGTTCTTCTGCTAGTCATCCCGGTGCTAGGGGTTCCCTTCAGTCCCCGTCTCCAGCACCAGGGGGTTGTTATGAGTGTGGAGAGTTGGGGTATATGTGGAGGCAGTGTCCTCGTCGTCATGGGGGTCCGCCTCAGCAGAGGAGTCAGCCAACGACTTCAGCACCAGTTACTTCACCACCGACCCAGCCAGCTAGGGGTAGAGGACAGTCAGCTAGAGGTCGCCCCAGAGGGGGAGGACGATCAGGTGGTGGTCAGGCCCGTTTCTATGCACTCCCAGCCAGACCCGATGATATTGCTTCAGATGCGGTGATTACAGGTATTGTCTTAGTTTGCCACAGAGATTCCTCTGTGTTATTTGATCCTGGTTCCACTTTTTCATATGTGTCATCATATTTTGCTCGTTATTTGGATACGCCCCGTGAGTCTCTTGTTTCACCTATTCGTGTATCTACTCCGGTGGGCGATACTTTGTTGTGGATCGTGTATATCGGTCGTGTGTGGTGACTATTGGGGGTTTGGAGACCCGAGTAGGCCTTCTATTGCTCTGTATGGTAGCTTTTGATGTGATATTAGGCATGGATTGGTTATCTCCGTGTCGTGCTATTTTGAACTGTCATACTAAGACAGTGACGTTGGCTATGCCGGGTGTGCCACGGATTGAGTGGCGAGGTTCGTCTGATTTTATTTCCAACAGGGTGATTTCATTTTTGAAGGCCCAGTAGATGGTTGGGAAAGGTTGTCTTTCATACTTGGCTTTTGTGAGGGATGTCACTACAGAGACTCCTAGTATTGAATCAGTCCCGATAGTGAGAGATTTTCCAGATGTGTTTCTCGCAGACCTGCCGGGCACGCCACCAGACAAGGATATTAACTTTGGTATTGATTTGGTGTCGGGCACTCAGTCTATTTCTATTCCACTGTATCTTATGGCACCGACGGAGTTGAAGGAGCAGCTTCAGGAACTCCTTGATAAGAGGTTTATCTAGCCTAGTTTGTCGCTGTGGGGTGTGCTTGTTCTATTCGTGAAGAAAAAGGATGGCACGATGAGGAAGTGCATTGATTACAGGCAGTTGAACAAAGTCACAATCAAGAACAAGTATCCTCTGCCTCGTATTGATGATTTATTTGACCAGCTTCAGGGAGCGAGGGTGTTCTCCAAGATTGATCTCCGGACAGGGTATCATCAGTTGAAGATCAGGGACTCGGATATTCTTAAGACAGCCTTCAAGACCCGATATGGTCATTATGAGTTCCTCGTGATGTCTTTTGGGCTGACCAATGCCCCAGCAGCGTTCATGCATCTGATGAACAGCTTGTTTCGACCTTATCTTGACTCGTTCGTTATTGTATTCATTGATGATATTCTGGTGTACTCGCGTAGTCAGGAGGAGCACATTGAGCATTTGAGGGTCATATTGTAGCGATTGAGGGAGGAGAAGCTTTATGCAAAGTTCTCCAAGTGTGAGTTTTGGCTCAGTTCAGTGGCTTTCTTGGGGCACGTGGTGTCCAGTGAGGGTATTCAGGTTGATCCGAAGAAGATAGAGGCGGTTCAGAGTTGGCCCAGGCCGTCCTCAGCCATAGAAATTCGCAGCTTTCTTGGTTTGGCGGGTTATTACCGTCGGTTCGTTCAGGGATTTTTATCTATTGCATCACCATTGACCAAATTGACTCAAAAGGGTGCCCCTTTCATGTGGTTGGATGGTGTGAGGTGAGCTTTCAGAAGCTCAAGACTGCCTTGACCACAGCTCCGGTGTTAGTTTTGCCATCAACTTAAGGTTCATATACAGTGTATTGTGATGCTTCGAGAGTTAGTATTGGGTGTGTGTTAATGCAGGAAGGTAGAGTGATTGCTTATGCTTCTCGTCAGTTGAGGCCCATGCGAAGAACTACCCTGTTCATGATCTAGAGTTGGATCCCATTGTTCACGCATTGAAGATTTGGAGGCATTATCTTTATGGGGTGTCTTGTGAGGTGTTTATTGATCATCGTAGCCTCTAGCACTTATTCAAGCAGAAGGATCTCAATTTGAGGCAGCGGAGATGGTTGGAGCTGCTAAAGGACTATGATATCACTATCTTGTACCATCCGGGGAAGGCCAATGTAGTGGCCGATTCTTTGAGTAGGAAGGCGGTGAGTATGGGCAGTTTGGCATATATTCCTATTGGGGAGAGACCTCTTGCAGTTGATGTTCAGGCCTTGGCCAATCGGTTTGTGAGGTTGGATATTTCGAAGCCCAGTCGGGTATTAGCTTGTGTGGTTTCGCGGTCTTCCTTGTTTGATCGCATCAGAGAGCGCCAACATGATGATCCCCATTTATTTGTCCTTAAGGATAGATTTCAGCACGACGATGCCAGAGATGTGACTATTGATGATGATAGGGTATTGAGGATGCAGGGTCGGATATGTATGCCCAATGTAGATGGGCTTCGGGAGTTGATTCTGGAGGAGGCCTATAGCTCGCGGTATTCCATCCATCCGGGTGCCACGAAGATGTATTAGGATTTGAGACAGCATTGTTGGTGGAGGAGAATGAAGAAGGATATTGTGGGATTTGTAGCTCGGTGTCTCAATTGTCAGCAGGTAAAATATGAGCAGCAGAGACCGGGTGGCTTACTTCAGTAGATAGATATTCCAGAGTGGAAGTGGGAGCGGATTACCATGGATTTTGTAGTTGCACTCCCACGGGCTTTGAGGAAGTTCGATGCTATTTGGGTGATTGTGGATTGGCTGACCAAGTCCGCGCACTTTATTCCGGTATGTACTACCTATTCTTCAGAGCGGTTAGCAGAGATTTATATCCGAGAGATTGTTCGCTTGCATGGTGTCCCAGTTTCCATCATTTCAGATAGAGGTACTCAGTTCACTTCGCAGTTTTGGAGAGCCGTGCAGCGAGAGTTGGGTACTCAGGTGGAGTTGAGCACAGCTTTTCACCCTCAGACGGACGGGCAGTCCGAGCGCACTATTCAGATATTGGAGGACATGTTGCGCGCTTGTGTCATTGATTTTGGGGGTTTATAGGATCAGTTTCTACCGCTCGCGGAGTTTGCATATAACAACAGTTATCAGTCGAGTATTCAGATGGCTCCATATGAGGCATTATATGGGAGACGGTGTAGATCTCCAGTAGGATGGTTTAAACCAGGCGAGGCCAGGCTTTTGGGTACAGACTTGGTATAGGATGCTTTGGACAAGGTGAAAGTGATTCAGGAGCGGCTTCGTACAGCGCAATCAAGACAAAAGAGTTATGCTGACAGGAAGGTACGTGATGTGTCTTATATGGTTGGGGAGAAGGTTCTATTGAAGGTTTCACCCATGAAGGGTGTTATGAGATTTGGGAAGAAGGGTAAATTGAGTCCTCGGTTTATTGGGCCTTTTGAGGTGCTTCAGAGGATTGGGGAGGTGGCTTATGAGCTTGCCTTGCCACCAAGCTTGTCGAGCATGCATCCGATATTTCATGTTTCTATGCTCCGGAAGTATATTGGCGATCCGTCTCATGTTTTGGATTTCAGCATGGTTCAGTTAGACAGTGATTTGACTTATGATGTGGAGCCAGTGGCCATTCTAGGCGACAGGTCCGAAAGTTGAGGTATAAGGAGATAGCTTCAGTGAAAGTGCAGTGGAGAGGCCGGCCCGTGGAGGAGGCTACCTGGGAGACCGGGCGGGAGATGCGGAGCAGATATCCACACCTGTTTGAGACTTCAGGTATGTTTCTTGACTCGTTCGAGGACGAACGTATGTTTAAGAGGGGGAGGATGTAACGACCCGGCCGGTCCTTTCATGAGTTACCGCCCCGTTTCCCCCATTTCTGCTTCCTTGTGTGTTGTTCAGCTGTGTTTCATCCTATCGTGTTAGTTGGTGTTATGTTCGGAATATTCTTAGGGTGGTTTGAGACACTTAGTCTCTTAAGTTGGTTATTTAATTAGTAAATTCTACCGGAAGTTGACTTGTGGGTAAATGATTTCGGAATTGGGTTTTTATGGTTCGGATAGCTTTGTTAGGTGATTTGGGACTTAGGAGCGTGTTTGGAATGTATTTTGGAGGCCCGTGGTAGATTTAGGCTTGAATTGGCGAAATTGAGAATTTGGTGTTTTTCGGTCGGCAGCGAAAATATTGATATCGGGGTCGGATTGGAATTCCAGAAATTGGTTCGGATAAGGTTTGGTAGGTTTTTACATCGTTTGCGGAATTCGGAAGTTTGGAATCCTTAGGCTTGAATCCGAGGGTGATTTGATGCTGTTTTGAGTGTTCCGAAGGTCGGAATAGGTTTGAATGGTGATATGTGACTTGTTGGCATGTTTGGTTGAGGTCCCGAGGGCCTCGAGATGGATTTGGGTGGTTGACGGAGAGTTTGGATTTGAGTTGGTGTTGCTGAATTTGCTGATTCTGTCATTTCCGCACCTGCAGATTGGGGACCACGGGTGCGAGGTCGCAGATGCGGTATGGAGACCGCAGATGCGAAATCAGGCCATCAGGTGAAGAACGCAGGTGCGGTGTGTTGGGCGCATCTGCGGGACCGCAGGTGCGGTTCCTGGGAGCAGATGCGGCCCTGAGGACTTAAGTGAAAACCATAGATGCGGTTATTTTGACCGCAGAAGCGGTCCGCAGAAGCGTGAAAAGGAGCCACAGGTGCGAGATGCCTAGGCAGAAAGTATAAAAACCCATCTTCGCGATTTTCAGCTTATTTCTCATCATTTTTGGACGGCTTTGAAGCTTTTGAGGGCGAACTTGAGAAGGGATTCAAGGGTTAAGAGCAAGGTGAGTAACTTGAGTCACAAAACTTATGTGGGTGATGATTTCCCGTTGTTTAATCATGGAATTTGTGGAAAAATTAGGGATAAAATTGGGGAATTAGGGCTTGAAATTGGAGAGTTTAAATTGGGGATTTGAGGGGTCATTTGAGCTCCGATTTTGGTGATTTTGGTATGTATAAACTCGTGAGGGGATAAGGATTCTAGTGTTGTGATTTTTATCGGATTCCGAGATATGGGCCCGGGGATCGGGTTTGGCCAATTTCGGGATTTTTGAGTTAATTTGATTATTTTTGCTTGGACTTTGTTCCTTTAGCGTGTATTAATGATGTGATATTGATTTTGGTTAGATTTGGAGCATCTGGAGGCCGAGTTGAGAGGCAAAGGCATAGGGGTTAGAGATTGGTCCGGTTTGAGGTAAGTAATGATTGTAAATGTTGTCCTGAGGGTATGAAACCCGACTTCACATCATTGTACTATTTTGAGGTGACGCACATGCTTGATGGCGAGCGTGAGGGGCGTGCACCGTTGGGGATTGTGACTTAGTCCGTCCTGTAGCAACTATTAAGTTGCATAATTGACTGAAACTACTTGATACTACCATATGTTAGAAAGTATTACTATGTTTTGGGCTGAATGCCATATTTGGGCCTCGCGCCAACTGTTTGGACCCTTAGGGGCTTTCTTCTGAAATTCCTCACTGTTTTGATTTAATAAGTGTACTCAGTCATGCTATGTCTTACTGATTTCATAACTCGGTCTTATTTACTCTGATTTGATGCATAAATGATATTTTAGGCTGAGCACCCTGTTTTACTGTTAGCCCGAGTGGCTTGAGAGGTTTCTGACTGAGTAAGGCCGAGGGCCTGTGTTGTGAGGATATCATGGGATCGGGCTGTGCGCCGCAGCAGGTTGTACTATTTTTGTGATATGTGAGAGGCCGAGGACGTGATTTATTATGCCACGAGATGGCTTGTGATAGCGCTTAGGCTGTAGGAGCCCCTCCGTAGTCTGTACACCCCCAGTGAGCGCGGGTACCCAGAGTGAGTGATATGTTGTTGTCCGAGGGTCTGATCCTGATACATGTTGTGCCCGAGGGGCTGATTATGAGTGATTGTGAGGTGGCCCGTGGGGTTGGTTCTGTTGATATTATACCTGAGGGGCGGTTTATGATACATGTCTTGCCCGAGGGGCTATTTATGACTTCTATCTTTTTTACTCTAAACTTTATTGATTCTCTGTTAAAACTGTTAGAAAGACATTTTCGAAGAATTTTTATTGAACTTTGATTTTTAAATGAGATAAATGATTTCTATACTGTTTTGAAAATGTAATGTATTTGCGGTAGTGCTACGACGTGGAATTATCTGATTTCTTACTGCTCAGTTTTCATTTACTCTTATGACTTACTGAGTTGGCGTACCACATTACTCCCTGCATCTTGTGCGCAGATCCAGGAGTTGCGGGTCGCGATAGCGAGCGCTGATCGTTCATCCAGCAGGTCTTTCGAAGTCGGCAAGGTAGTTGCATGGCGTTCGCAGCCTTGCACTTCTCCTTCTTATCTTCCTCAGACTGTTTTTTTAGTATCTTTATTTCTAGACTATGATAGTCTTTATTGTGCTTAGACAGACCATAGTAGATGCTCGTGACTTGTGACACCCCAATGTCGGGCTTGTGTTGATTTTCGCACTTATTATTTAGACTCATGTTATGAGATCTTATTTGCTATTAGCTTAGAAATGTCTTTTACGAAATACTGGTTTGATTTGGGATTTGTGTCGGCTGGCCTAGTTTCATGATAGGCGCCATCACGATCGGGTCGGTTTTAGGGTCGTGACAAAAGGGGTATCTTCTTTATTTTTAGACTTAGATTATGATCGACTATTATCAGTAAAAATTATGAGATTTTTCTTGCACTCTTGTGTGTGGCTACTCTTGGATTTATTCTTCAACCTTCAAGACTCAACTTAAGGTGGTACGAGTAAACTCTATTCGAACTCTTAGATCACTTCTAGGTATTCAATAAAGGTGATACGTTTAGGCTTATTGTTGTTCTTGTTATTCTAAAGGGTCGGGTTTCACAATCTATTTCTTATTTTAATTCTCTATCAAAGGCGATTAGTTCTTCATTAGCTAATTGTTGTTGTTAGGATTCAACTTCAAAAATAGACTTCTTGAAATCTATCTTTAATTTCTGTTCTTTTTAGTTTCTTTATTTTCTTTTAGGTTCTTCTCGTTTCTTGATTTTTCTTAGTGGTTCTTGGACCCCTATCATATTGTTATCAAGTGGTATCAAAGCATAGGTTAATCAAGATTTCAATTAATTTTGGGTGGTTCTTGATAGAAAAAACGAAAATAAAAAAAACAAAAAAAAATCAGCCCAAAAAGTAAAGTATTATTGCTCATTATTAGATCAAAATTCAAGTATTATTTGGTTTCCAAGTCAAGAAAGGAAACAAGAAGAGAGGATCCTAATTCTTGAAGATTATTATAGACAATATCAATATAAAATGTGAAATTTTTCTTGCACTCTTGTGTATGGCTACTCTTGGATTTATTCTTCAACCTTCAAGGCTCAGCTTAAGGTGGTAAGATGAATTCTTCGAAATCTTAGATCACTTCTTGGTATTCAAGAAATGTGATAAGTTTAGGCTTATTGTTGTTCTTGTTATTCTAAAGGGTCGGATTTCACAATCTATCTCTTGTTTTTAACCTCTACCAAAGGCGATTAGTTCTTCGTTAGCTAATTGTTGTTGTAGGATTAACCTTCAAGAATAGACTTCTTGAATTCAAGAAACTCTTTCTTGAATTCGATCTATCTTTAATTTTCATCTTTTTCGTTTCTTTATTTTCTTTTAGCTTCCGCTAGTTTCTTGATTTTCTTTAGTAATTCTTGGACCCCTATCGTGTTGTTATCAAGTGGCATCGTGTTGGTCAATTTCTTTGTTGTTGAACCTTTTGACTATTTTTATCCTTATCTACAGGTTTATGACATGGAGTTCCCTAAAGACATTACTAAGTTGGTTGCATAAAAGAATACAAGCTGATGATGTTCCATTGGTAAATAAGTCCAAGTATGGTATGTATATTTGGTTTATTCAATTTCTTGGGCTTTCTAGAACACCTAAGGTATTTTCGGAGGTAATAAATTATACTCTTATTTCTTATGTTGGTGACTTTATATATATTATCTTTGTGGATAATGATTTTTTTATGCATATCAAGTCATTAACTGTAATATCTAAGTTCAAGTGCAAGAGTAATTTTTTTCCTTTTGAAATTGAGTATGACATAGTTAATTTTGAATTCTAACTTGGTAGGAAGAGGCATGAAATTTATGAGAAGAGGCTTGCGAATGAGTTAAATAGTTCGTCTTCTCTTATTCAAGTGGCTAATGAGTTTTCATGTGATAAATTGCTAAAATATAATCTGTGTTGTATGATGGGGAGTAATTCTTCAAGTCATGTTGATTGTCAGCTTATATAATTATTTGCTAATAGTAATGTGGATATGCATGATTGTTGTAATGCTAGTGATCAAATACATTTTCATGAACCTATCTATGACTCTTTTTGTGATAGTTTGAGCAATTGTTTAGAATCCATTGGTGTTGGGGACATTATTGGGGAAGTTATAATCATGAGCTTGAATGTATTGAAACTTTTATTTTGAGAATTATGGGTTCTTTTAACCTTCTTGAGAATTTTATATGCTTCTTTTAATAGTTTATATGTAGAAGAATCCATGAGATTTGTAATTGATACTTGGCTATATCATGAAAGTGTCTTATTTGATATATGTGGTAGAGATACTTGTTTTAAATGGATGCGTGATCAATCTTTTGTAATTTATTTGCCATGCACATTTTGGACTACCTTAAGATAGGTTTTTATGGGACAAATCTAGGCATAAATTTTATTGGGATGATGATGTCCATATGCTTTACAAAGGAGTATTTACACCTATTAGGCTTAATTGGGTTAAGTGGACACCTGGTCACTGTCTTGTTTTGTTCCTACCATTTTTTCAAATTAGTAGATGCCATAAACTAGTGCCTGTCTTTGTTTTCTTGCAAGGCCGAAATTCGAGGACGAATTTTCTTCAAAAAGAGGGGAATGATAGCATCCTAGGAAGCTCAAATTTATTCAAGGACAAAGATGAAGCTTTGGAATCTCAAAGAGGATTTTTAACGAGATCTCAAGCTAAAAAGTTACAAAATAAGGTCATTGGAGTTCAGGAGCGAATAAAGAAGTTGTTATTTGGGAGGAAGATCTTAAGGATAAAGGATATGAGTTATCTAGGTGTTATAATTATTTTATGGCCCAAATTCATGTCCAAGAAGAGGTGGATTAGATCCCAAGAAACATCCTCTGAAGAAGGTCCAAATCATGCCACCGTTGGACCAATTTGGCACCTAAAATGTGTCCAAACTTGCAGCCCATGAAGTCCTACATAAAGCCACGTTTTTATAACATAAAGAGGACTTACTTGATGTCCAAGAAGGGTACAATAGGCGTGCTAGATGTTGAGTGCAAGTTGGTAACAAGTTGCTTGCAAATTTCCTTCAAGATTTTCAAGATTCTATCCACGATTGGTTTGAGACTTATTTCCATATATTCTGGAACTATATTTATTGCTTCCCTAGTTAGTTAAGGTTATGTTTTCCTTTTCCTAAGGTAGTTGGACTTGCTGTCCAAAGTAGTTTAGGACTTTATTTCTTTTTTTTGTAAGTAGAATTTCGTGACCCCTCTCTATATAAATGGGCATCATCTTTGTTTTTTAGACGTAGATTATGATGACTATTATCAATAAAAATTGTGAGATTTTTCTTGCACTCTTGTGTGTGGCGACTCTTGGATTTATTCTTCAACCTTCAAGACTCAACTTAAGGTGGTAAGATTAAACTCTATTCGAAATCTTAGATCACTTCTAGGTATTAAAGAAAGGTGATAAGTTTAGGCTTATTGTTGTTCTTGTTATTCTAAAGGGCTGGGTTTCATAACCTATTTCTTGTTTTAATTCTCTATCAAAGGCGATTAGTTCGTCGTTAGCTAATAGTTGTTGTTAGGATTCAACTTCAAGAATAGACTTCTTGAATTCAAGAAACTCTTTCTTGAATTCAATCTATCTTTAATTTCCGTTCTTTTTTGTTTCCTTTTTTCTTTTAGCTTCCGCTCATTTCTTGGTTTTTCTTAGTAGTTCTTGGACCCCTATCGTATTGTTATCAACTTTGTTCAAAAGCAGCTATAGGAAGGTCTAGTTTCCTTGCATTACATTGCCAGCAACGACCAGCTTGCAGACATTCTTACCAAGGCACTCACAGGCATCAAACACTCTAGGGGTGGGCATCGGTCGGTTCGATTCGGTTATGAATATTTTCGGTTATCGGTTTACAAATTTGATAAACCGATAACCGGACCAATAAGATAGCAGTTATCGGGTATCGGTTCGGTCATTATCGGTTCGGTTATCGGTTTACCCGATAAGATAACTCAATCTAGAGTTAAGCAAAAAAGAGAAAGACAATTCACTGGAGTTAAGCAAAAAAGAGAAGAATTCACATATAGTATACTACCCATTTCTGCGTTCTGTCCAGTGGCCACAACTGGAATAGTGCTAATTCTTCAACAACAATTGTCCAAATACATTAATAATAATACAAAGTAGTAGCAATTTCACCTTAAAATTAACAAGTCCAAACATATAGTACTAACAGTTCAAATTCAAGTTAACAAGACAACAACTACTCAATTCTTATAGGCTTCACCAAAAAATCAGTAGATATATACTTATCAAACTGCATCAATTCCCACAAAATGTTCCAAGGCATTAGCTGCCTCCTCCGATATGATAACAGCAATAGTCGATTTAGAATTTTTATTTCACACAATACATACACTTCCACAAGCGTTGAAGCCCTCAAACAGTCCAATATAATATGAATGTTGTTTGTCAAATGCCTAACCTGAAAAAAGAAACCATAGAGCAATCCTATATGAAGATGAATTTTGTTATAGAAATTAAAAGCCTAATGTATAAGACTAAAGACTTACGCTAGGAGTAACTAGTAAGGTCTATGAAGAATGAAGATGAAGGCTGAGAAAGAATAGGAGAGAATGAACTGAAGCCCTAGCATATGTATATACTTAAGGGTAAAGTCATGATTTTATTAATTCTTATTGGGTTATCGGTTAACCCATTAACAAAATTGGCAAACCGAGGCCCGAACCGATAACCCAATAGTGAAAAAATTCTAAACCGTTACCGTACCGTTAACCCAATAACCCGATACCGATAATCCAATAAACAATTAACGGTTCGGATTATCGATTTTACCCGATATATGCCCAGCCCTAAAGCAAACCGCTCACCCATTCTGCTAAAAAATAAAACCCCTTTTTCAATTAATCCCTTTTCCACTTCTGCTCGAGCTCGAGCTCGAGTCCAATAGTCCGAATGGGCGAGGCTACAAAGTTTGAGACAATTCTTCAGCTGAAACAATAAGTTTATTTAAGTAAAATCTTAATTTTTATTTGAGTAAAAAAAAAATTCTTTTGAAAATATTAACTTAGCAAAATAATTTGGTATCAAATTTTGCTTTCTGCAAAGAGTTTCAGAGCCAAAAAGTGAACGCCAAATTAATTTTATAGGCATTAGAATATTGTGTACTAATGTTATTTTGAGACATTCTTTCAGTTAAGTGTTTCTTTTCAAACAAAATCTTCGAATTAGGGCATCTTTTATAGGATACATTTTTAAATGATTGTTTATTTTGTTACTTTGAGAAGAAAGTATTTACAAATATAAGTAATGATGCTATTATTGATCGTTTTCAAAATATGAATGCACGTCGAGTTCAAGTATGAGCAAATGATGTACTTTTCTTATGTTAGCACATAGTGATATTCGATAGTATTAAAGTTTGTGTTTTGTTGATAAGTTAGCATACATTATGTTTTCATAGAGTTGCGCCGATTACTAGTAATTGGCATGCTCACGACAATGGTGCCCCCGTCATGCTCAAATCCTGGGTCCGCCTCTGTTTTCATCTTCTTGATGTTGTTACATTCTTTATCTTTAAAAGTATTTATGTGACTCAAGTCGTTACATGCCTTAGTTTTATATAGATTCTCTGAGTTTTTATATTTCGTACGATGTTTCCTTTTTATTGAAACCTTTTTACGTCTAACGTGTACTTATTATCTTTTCTTTTTTACGAATAAAGACCTGGACTTTTGACAATATAAGGTGTGCAGAAATTCAGTTTTAAGTCTATTTCAAGTTGCCAACTCTAAGTGAATTGCTAGTTTGCTACCGCTAAAGACGTTGATCTGTAAAAGAAATCAAATCCAAATTCGCATTCCTTTTTATGTAATAAACAAAGTTCGGATTAGAAAGTTAAATTCCTAATCATAATACTCCTATTTTATCTTCTGTAAAGCAGAACTCATTCCCACGCCCAGATGTTGAACAAAAGGATACAGTATGGCGTTTAAATAAACAAAGTGTAGCCGTAGGTTCCTCGATGAATTTTTTCCTTTTTTCCAAGTTATTACCACCAATCGTCCGTAAAATTATAGTAGCATAATAACTTTGATAGCATAAACAAGTTGAAGTGAACAATTCCCAGGTCAAACATCTCAATTTTAAGGAAAAATCATTTACATCTCCTTTTCAAACATATTCTATGGTGTATACAGAAGTCCTTTATTCAAAGGAATATTTTCAGGTGAGTATCTGAGCACCAAAAACCAATTACTGCTGCATCATGTGTAACAAGTCCCAACTCTTCAGTTTAAAGCCAAGTTTGCACTCTTCTTATCTGTCTTCTTTGCAATTAGAAATCTTCGCCTCAAATCCAGCTTATTTTATCAGAAGCAGTAACATCCATGCGTTTAACATTGATATCCAACATAAGCCTTTAGTTCTCAGGCATTAGCTGACTCCTGGCTGCAACACAGGAAAGAAAGTCCAGTTGTTTTGAATACTTGACTCCTTTCCAGTAGCCTTGTCACTTGTCCACCACTCACAGTCAACACTGTCCTTCTCCAAGACTTCTATTTTCACATTGTCAAAATCAAAATCTTTGCTTGAACCAAATGTAATATTCCGGTGTTTCCGATGACATTGGTCGTCCCCCCTTTCTGAAGCTTTCTCAGGCAATCCATCTGTTTTTTCTTCGACGATAGAGCTACTACTTCTCATTTCCTTATTGGAGGGGGCCGGGATATCCATTGGCAATGTCTGTTGCGAATGTGACATGACCGGCTCCTTTTCTCTACAACTTGGGACATCTTCTCCAGTTAATTCAAATGAAACTCTGTGATCAATTACACCCTCCGCGATTTCAGATCCATTATCAGAATTGGCAAGAGATGCTACCTCAGAGATTTGGTTCTCCAAAAGGTAACAATCTCGGGAAGGTGGTTCCCCACCATTTGGAGTCACAGTCCCAGAACCTAGCCTTGATATCCCACCATTTGGGGTCAGAGTTCCAGAGCCCAGCCTAGAGCCCCAGCCACTCGGTGTCAAAGATCCTGAGCCAACCCTTGAACCCCATTTGCGAGTGGAGAAATGTTCATAACCAAGAAATTTTGGAGGTTCCCCCTTACGGAACTCAATTATAGGGCATTTGCCGGGGAAAGGTGAGGAGGTGCCAGAATTTGATACTACTGAACCTGGAGATATTAGATTACTACCTGGACTTCCTGGATCTTGATAAGGCACAAACTCATACTGGGATAACGGGAACTTATAATTGGAACCACTATATCTTCTATTGCGGGCCAGTGATGATGTCAAAAGCTGAGCAAAAGGCACTTCTGGTGAAGGTGGCGTTGTCATATGCATCGGCTCAGGTGGGGGAGTAAAATTAGCAGTAGATGGTTCAGTGGTGAAGGTAGAAAAAACAGGTGGGGAAACTAACTGTGTTTCATGAGCATAGGGACCAATTGCAAAAATAGATGCAGTCCCACCGGGAGAATATGCATTAATAGAGAAGGATTTGAGAGAGAGTAATCCAGCGGGCGACTGGGTAACAGAAGGAGGATCAGATGGAAGAAAGGATGCAGGAGAAGAGGGAGGAGCTATAAAAGGAATTACAATGGTGGCTGAGCGGTTTGGATTTTCAGTAACTGGAACAGCAGGTCCAGGTGCCGCAGGTTCAGGTACAAGGACGGCATGACCAATTCGTTTGCTGTGCTTGTAAGAACCAAAACACCAGTATAGACTCCAGCAGCTTCCCCATCTTCTCTTCTGGAACCAAATAATTAAATTTGTGACTAATTAATCTTCAAAGGACAATTATGAGCATAATTGAAGACCTTTAGACAACTCTAGGACTCAGCATTATAGCAAGTACATTCGATCCATGTTAGTTAAATCATCTTAGAACTTGAAACCAATAACAAAAATTAAAAGACATATAACAATAATGGGAAGGCAAGGGAAGAAGAATACAAGTAGAATTTAAAACAAGAAGTTCGATAAATTTCACGTTTCTTCATTCTTCAACGGAAAACGACAAACAGACTCCCAAACTGTGGAACACTCCAATACTCAATGTTATAGCAAACACATAAATCCATACTAGTTGAATCATCTTGAAACTTGAATCCACTTAAAAAGTCAAGCATCTCAATAACACTGTTGTATGCTACATTGAAATGAAAAGCAAGCACAAGAAAAGATGCAATATTAACAGACTTCAATGCTGAACGGAACAAACCTACAAGGTCAAAATAAAGAGTTGGTGCATAGATTTCAAAGTGTACACGCTATCTAGAGATCGAAACAACTACTATTTGTTGTCTTGAGGTTGTTCGCATAATCCTATCATGCTCGAGTTGAAGTCTTCTTACTTGTCCTAATTGTTTACATCAAGCATAGACTACAGAGGAAACTAGTACAATATTTTCTTTCTAATTATCCACTATTTAAACTTTTCAATTAATAGGGCATGTGAGAGGAGCTCAAGTATTGACCAAGCTGACACTGATTAACTCTATTTAAGTACCAAGTTCCTACGCCTAGCAAATACTCAAATTTAAGAATAAAAATGAATTAAAAGAATTACAGAAAAGGAGGGAAAAGTTTTACTTCCACTTATTTAGAATTCTAGGCTTCTTAAATTAGTTTTTGATCAGGTATAAAACCTACCAACTCGATGATCTGATTACTAAGAGTTCCTTTTGGTAATTTCTTACGTGAAGTTAAATTCAGACCACATATAAGCTTTGCTGCTTTAGCCTGGTATATACCCAAAGACCAACATTTATTCGATCATCAGAGTTGGAAATTGGAACGACTCCTTCTCTGCCTTGAGTAATGCTACTTTTCTCTGAACATCTTGAGAGTCCTACTTCATCTCTAAACAATCTAGTCAGCATTAAAATATATGCCAAAAGGCTTGTTAAAGATGTAATAACTGGCTACAGCTTATAGGTGCCCCAGAACTGCCCAGGTTACAGATTTTCCAGACTATCAACATTCTCTTCTGATTTTTCGGCAATTTCATAAATATAAATCTGTAGAGCCAGTATGCACAAAGAAACACATCCTTTGGACATCAGAAATGACATCAGTGATTACTTCTAGTTCTCATAGCTCAAAGAATCTAGGGTGCATAAGGTACCCGTCCTTCTCAAAAACACTAAGCACGTTGAATATTGAATAGCACAACTTAAGCGCAACCATTTTCACAAAGATGCAGCCTCATTTTCCTAATCATAACTTGTATAAATTAGAAACAAGAATAAAAAAGTGCATATGCAAAGGCCAATTGCCATATAGTTACACATAGAACTCCCAAGTAAAAGGCAAGCATGTCTGGCAAGTGTAGAAGGATAAGTCCATTCTATACGTTAGCTGGTATTTCATTTTCAACTTTCCAACAGCATAGAGACCTTTAGCCGTTCAAAGAATTATTGATGGAAAAAAGGAGCACCATTTCTCAGTTGAAAAAGCTACGTAAATGCACAACAACAGGGTCTAGAGCTTAGTAACATCCACAAGATAGAAGAAGATCAGACGAACTTCCAGCACTGATTCAGGATAAAAATATGGCTTCAAGACAAAAACCAATTATAGCCATATGCAGTATCATAAATGATTCGTGGTGGCTACCTGCATCATCCAAAGAGCTGATATATTGTCAAAGTAGTTTAGTCCCAAGGAAAGATCCTAATCTACTACTTCTCTCCACTGACTCGGTTCATAACTACTATTCTCCAACCTCCAATAACCTATCAACTAGTCACACAGCTCCTAGAAATGTCATACACAAATTTTCACTTTCTATTTGGCTGTTTCTGATCCCAAAAGCTGGTGTGCATATCAGAAAAATGGAGAAGAAAACCTATACCTACATGTATGCATATACCTCTTGAAACTTTACAAAATTAAAGCATCACAGTAAACCATTTAATGCAACAGAATGTAATGAAACTGGCTCTCCCTAGTTTCCAAAACATCATATTAAACCTAACAAAAGACAGCCCGGTACACAAAGCATCCCGCATTCATGTAGGGTCCGAGGAAGGGTCGCACCCCAAGGGATGTAATGTGGACAGCCTACCCTAATGCAAGCATTAGTGGTGCTTCTACGGCTCGAACCCGTGACCTATAGGTCACATAGAGACAACTTTACTGTTGCTCCAAGGCTCCCCTTCATTGTATTAAACCTAACGATGCAGACAAAGCAGATTGATACATTCCTCAGCCCTCAATCTTCCCCCTATTTTATGGACACAGCTTGTAGATTTTCACAATTTTCTAAGTTACAATTGCTAATATCTTCTAGGCTAAAAACATGATTTCCTTTTAAGAAGAATAGTCAAAGCATTCAAACTAGACACTTATTTTCGAAAGGGCAGTAGGTCTTGTTAAACAAATCTGGAATCAAAGAGAATTCTCTTTTCTCCAGTAGGTCCTTAAAACCAAAGTCCAAGCAATTCCTTTTAAAAGCCGGATCCAAAATATGTGGTTTCAGTCGGATGCTACGTTCTCTGATGGCACTGCTCCCCTCGTTGACTATTGATTGTATCACACTCAAAATGGAATGGAAGAAACCAGTGCTACAGATGGTCATATGATAGGTGATGACCCAAGAATTGTGGAAGAGAAACGAGCACTATTTATTGCTTAACTGATTTTCAAGATAGAGAAAAAGGAGACCCTCATACTGGAAGAACCCAGATGCAGATAAAGTCTTCGATTTTTACGCAATCGACCACTTGATCTCAGCTAAAAAGGCAAGAGAGGTACTTTTTGCAGTCCACAAATCCTAAATGCGTTGAAGATTGCAGCAGAACTCCCCTTAAGCAAGCCGAATTTTCTCAAGCTTTTCCCTCCACATGTGTATCTATCCTCTAATCACCTTAAATACAAGCTTCAACATCCATAATGGACCGAATATTCATATTTAAATATAGCAAACAATCTCTCATCTCCCCCAAGATATTACATCACAGCCCACAACCTTTAATTCTACAGAGTTGACCACCACATATATTTCCTATACCTCTTAGCAGGGGATTGTTCTTCCTCAGTTGGCTTGTTAATCGTGATTGCTAATCATACACAAATCAACACCAGCTTCCTTTTCTTTCCCTGATCTGTATTTCCTTTGTTTGATGATTTCAGATCATTTTAGCTGATAAACGTGATACCACTGTAATTCAACGATCAACCCAAATCTCCAATCTAGTCCACAAAAGAATCTCACACGCAATAATTAGTAAAGAGAATTTAAAAACTAAAATAAAAAGCTTTAAGCTTTTACCTTTAACTTCACAACAGCAAGAAATTTGCATCAAATCATTATAAACAAGAAAATGATAAAAGTTAACACAAAAATCTACAGTACTGGATTTAACTTCATCATCATAAACTTCTAATTTTAAAAAGTGACATCTTAAGATATAAAAACTTACATGCTATCATAAATACAGAGAAACAGATAAATATATATAGTTATATACCTGAACTGAAGACGGTTGAACTCTACTCTCTGCAGTAACTATGGCCGTAGCGGCAGCATTTACCGTATCTACTGTATTTTGTACGCTACTCATGCTGATCCTTGACAAAAAAAAAACTACAAAAAAATTCTGTTCGCCGGCGAAGAATGATGAATTTTCCGGTAATTGAACGGCCGGAATTTAACAAGGAAGATCGCGAGACATTCGAAGAAGAACAAACACAAACATCGAGAAATGACAGCGATTTTATTAATAAAAAAGATGAAAGAAAAAGTTAGAAATGAAATGAAATCACGAAAAAACTGAGTTGAGTCTCTCTCTAGCTGTTATTTTGTAATTATGTAGGGAAATGTGGGGTCAAAGGAACATTAAAGCAAAGATCTGTGGTATTATTACGAAGATGGGGAGGTGGTGGGTGTGGATAATGTTTGGAAAATTGGAATTATTAGTAAGTATGGAATGGCGGAAATGTCCTTGGGTTACGGTCAAATTTAATGAGGTGCCATTTTCTGTAAGCGGCGCAAGATAGATAGGTTGGGATATTAATGGCAAAACTGACGCCAGGGGTGCGCATTTATTGTTAGAAGACAGTAAGGAAAGGGATGTTGTATTGGGTGACAGAAGAGGATGCGTAATGCGCCACCGCTTGAGTTTTTACTCGGATCACGTTACCGTCGTGAGCTGTGAGTTGTTTGGTTTCTTTTCCTTTTTTTCTCCTCAATGTCAGCCTTTTATCTGATCTTAGTTGCTAGATTAGCGCTTTATTTTGTTTCGTATATACTACTCCAATTAAGGAGTAAAAATGGTCTAACTGAATTTAAAAGTTAGTGGCTAAATTGAAATTATGCTTCAAGGTAGTTCCACATAGACAGTCAACATAGACATAAAGAGTTCCCGTCCTGACCATAGAAGTTAATTTTCGTATATAAAATAATAAAGAAATAGTTCAGAGCATATGAATTAACGCGTTTACTTTTTAATGATATATATAATTATTTAAAAAATAAATCTATATTTCTAAAGCCTACATAAAAATATTATAAATTATAGTTTGTAATTAAAATATTTAAAACGCTAGCTTTTTCTCAAACCATAAAAATAGTTTTTGTTGGGTTTTTAAGGTATTTAATTAATATATTAAATACTTAAAAGAGGGTGAATGGGAAATGGAGGGAAATGAAATTTTTGAGTGAAATTTTAAGTTCCCCTCCCTTGGCAAATGGGCATTGTCCCATATTGGAAGAGGAAGAGATTTTTTATGGGTATATAAGCAATTGCTCTTCTTCTAGCTCTTAAAGAGTTGAGAAGAAGGCAAGCCTCGCGCCGTCGTCGTCGTCGCTCGGCTCGGCCTCGGCTACGGCTACGGCTACGGCTACGGCTACGGCTACGGCTACGGCTACGGCTACGGCTACGGCTTCGGATTTGGACCAAATTTATTTGTTAATAGTAAAATATTAACAGAAATGTTATTAAATATTTGTTTTAATAACAAAATATTAATATTAAATCCAATCCGTTTTTCTGTTTTGGTAACAGAAAAGTAACTACCCTCTTCAATTTTCCCTCTTTATTTTCCCTCTTTATTATTGAGTAAATGGCCATTTATGTAATGGCATTTATGTTGTGGGCGTTTTGCATAAACAGCCATTCTGAAGAGACCCAACTTTGGCTATAAATACAACACTATTCTGCTCAGAATTTTAACTACAATTTTCTGAGTTTCCTCTCCTTCTTCTACATACTTTTAGCATCAAAACAAAGCAAAAAGTAAGTGTGATTTGCTACCGAACTTTGTGTTCGCTGAAACACTGGGGTTTGAAGTACCACTACACCAGTGTGTAATTCGTTCTATCCTGGGAGGAAATAATCCATAACCTTGGGTACTAGGAGAGGATTAAATTCCTTAAGGAAACACTGTGAATTCAGTGGGCTCGAATTGGTTTATGTCATTTCTGTTTATATTCATTACTGTTTATATTCATTTATATTTCCAGAATTTATTTTATAAATACAGTGTAATAACAGTTTTCTCTTTAGCATTTAAGTTACATACTTTGAAATTGTAAAAGAAATTTTCACTATCATCGCAATTGTAACGTGTCATTTTATATTCATTAACATTCCTGGAAGAAAAGGAGCTGATAATATCATTTTAGCACATGAACTGATTAAGGCTTATTCAAGGAAACATATATCACCTAGATGTATGATCAAGGTAGATTTGCAAAAAGCTTATGACAGTGTGGAATGGAGCTATGTGATACAAGTCATGGAAGGTCTGGGGTTTCCTCATAAATTCACTTAGTGGGTGTCATCCTGTGAATTCAGTGGGCTCGAATTGGTTTATGTCATTTCTGTTTATATTCATTACTGTTTATATTCATTTATATTTCCAGAATTTATTTTATAAATACAGTGTAATAACAAGCTTAAGGAATTTAATTTGATTTCTGTATTTGTACTTACTGTTTCTGGAAGAGTAAAACCTTTGTGGTTTTGTACTCTATTAAAATCTACGTGATTTTAACGTTTGTGTCATTCTTTTACAGAAATGACTAATGAAAATGAGAACCAAGCTGTTCCAATGGTGACTGCCAATGCGTCAACAAGCCGAACGACACCGGCAGCATTGGCACCGGCGGAGAAACCCGGAAAATTTTCCGGGATTGATTTCAAGCGCTGGCAGCAAAAGATGTTCTTCTATCTGACTACTCTAAGTCTCCAGAAGTTCATCAAGGAAGATGTTCCTGTGCTGTCCGATGAAACTCCAGAAACTGAATGCTTTCTCGTAATTGAGGCATGGAAGCATTCAGATTTTTTGTGCAAGAATTATATTCTAAGCGGGCTGGAGGATGGTTTGTATAACGTCTATAGTGGCGTGGAAACGTCAAAGGAACTGTGGACTGCGCTTGAAAAGAAATACAAAACCGAAGATGCCGGGTTGAAAAAGTTTGTTGCTGCAAAGTTTTTGGACTACAAAATGGCAGATAGCAAGTCTGTTATTACCCAAGTCCAGGAATTGCAAGTGATTATTCACGATCTCCTTGCTGAAGGTATAACTCAATTTAATATTGATGTTGAAAGTAGTAATCTTAGTATTTTTACTAATAAAAATTTCATTGAAGGTCTTGTTATCAATGAAGCATTTCAAGTAGCAGCGATGATTGAGAAGTTGCCTCCTTTGTGGAAGGACTTCAAAAACTACTTGAAACACAAACGCAAGGAGATGTCCCTTGAAGATCTCATTGTTCGGTTGAGAATCGAAGAGNTGTCCCATATTGGAAGAGGAAGAGATTTTTTATGGGTATATAAGCAATTGCTCTTCTTCTAGCTCTTAAAGAGTTGAGAAGAAGGCAAGCCTCGCGCCGTCGTCGTCGTCGCTCGGCTCGGCTCGGCTTCGGCTTCGGCTACAGCTACGGCTTCGGCTTCGGCTTCGGCTTCGGCTTCGGATTCGGATTCGGATTTGGATTTGGTCAAATGATCGATTGATTGATTAACTTTTTGGACCTAAATTTATTTGTTAATAGTAAAATATTAACAGAAATGTTATTAAATATTTGTTTTAATAACAAAATATTAATATTAAATATTAATATTAAATCCAATCCGTTTTTCTGTTTTGGTAACAGAAAAGTAACTACCCTCTTCAATTTTCCCTCTTTATTTTCCCTCTTTATTATTGAGTAAATGGCCATTTATGTAATGGCATTTATGTTGTGGGCGTTTTGCATAAACAGCCATTCTGAAGAGACCCAACTTTAGCTATAAATACAACACTATTCTGCTCAGAATTTTAACTACAATTTTCTGAGTTTCCTCTCCTTCTTCTGCATACTTTTAGCATCAAAACAAAGCAAAAAGTAAGTGTGATTTGCTACCGAACTTTGTGTTCGCTGAAACACTAGGGTTTGAAGTACCACTACACCAGTGTGTAATTCGTTCTATCCTGGGAGGAAATAATCCATAACCTTGGGTACTAGGAGGGGATTAAATTCCTTAAGGAAACACTGTGAATTCAGTGGGCTCGAATTGGTTTATGTCATTTCTGTTTATATTCATTACTGTTTATATTCATTTATATTTCCAGAATTTATTTTATAAATACAGTGTAATAACAGTTTTCTCTTTAGCATTTAAGTTACATACTTTGAAATTGTAAAAGAAATTTTCACTATCATCGCAATTGTAACGTGTCATTTTATATTCATTAACATTCCTGGAAGAAAAGGAGCTGATAATATCATTTTAGCACATGAACTGATTAAGGCTTATTCAAGGAAACATATATCACCTAGATGTATGATCAAGGTAGATTTGCAAAAAGCTTATGACAGTGTGGAATGGAGCTATGTGATACAAGTCATGGAAGGTCTGGGGTTTCCTCATAAATTCACTTAGTGGGTGTCATCCTGTATGCATAGTGTGAGTTATTCTGTCTTGATAAATGGTGAGCTAACTGAACCTTTCCATGCCGCTAAAGGCCTCAGACAGGGTGATCCAATATCCCCATTTTTATTTGCTTTAGCAATGGAATATCTAAGTAGACTTCTCACTGATATGAAGAATGAAAAGCAATTCCATTTTCATCCAAAGTGCAAGAAACTGGGCATTACTCATTTGAGCTTTGCAGATGATCTGTTATTGTTTGCTAGGGGTGATAATCAATCTGTTGCAATGCTGAAGCAATGCTTTGATCAGTTCTCCACAGCATCTGGACTAAAAGCCAATCTCAACAAGAGTTTAATCTACTTTGGTGGAGTGTGCAAGGTAGATCAAGATATTATCATCCAACAACTGGGGTATGTACAAGGTGAACTACCATTTAAGTACTTGGGGGTCCCTCTTACTACCAAAAAGATGAAGGTGACACAATGGCAACCACTGATTGACAAAATAGTAGCTAAAATATCATCCTGGACTGCAAGAAAGTTGTCATACGCTGGTAGAGTTCAACTTATTAGAACTGTACTTTTTGGAGTACAAGCTTATTGATCTCAAATATTCCTGATGCCATCCAAGTTGATCAAGCTTATTGAAGCATACTGTAGAAGCTTCATGTGGTCAGGAACTAATGTCATTACCAAGCGTGCATTAATATCTTGGGACAAAGTCTGTCAACCCAAGAGTGCTAGAGGGCTGAACATCCTGAACCTCAAAAGCTGGAATAAAGCAGCCATTCTCAAGCTACAATGGGACTTAGCAACAAAGGCAGACAGATTATGGATCAAATGGGTTCATATGTATTATATAAAAGGGCACCCTTTAGCTACTATCAAAGTGCCAAAGCAAGCGAGTTGGACGGTTCAAAAGATCATGACTGTTGCTGGTCCAAATCCACAGATGCAGGGAGATAATGGCAAAGGCAGTAAGATCAAACAGCTATACTTACAACAGATTGGATCATTAGCTAAAGTTGAGTGGAAAGCAATCATGTTCAAGAATCTAGCTAGACCTAAAGCACTGTTCTCCATGTGGCTAATCATACAGGAAAGAATGCTGACAACTGACAGGCTGATCAAATGGAACATTAATGTAGATCCAACATGTATTTTTTGTGGAAATCATCCAGAGACGCATGCTTATCTATTCTGCGAATGTACTATCATCACTGGATTATGGGCAGGAATTTTCAATTGGTTACATATCCAGGTGCAAATAAAGATGTGGGATCACTTAGTAGCCTGGTTTGTGGAGAAAGCGAAGAAGAAATCTGTTGAAGGGCAGCTCTTGCGAATGGTTCTAGCTGAAACTTTGTACCGTGTATGGAATGAAAGAAACCATAGAGTATTTGATAAGGTGCATAGAGATAATAAGAGCATCATTAGAGAGATAGCATACACTTGTAATATACAGGCTGTAGGCAAGCTTAGAGAAGTCCTACAGCAAAGACTTCTATAAGGGTATAAAAGCAAAGTGTGTAGAGACGAGGTAAAATAGTCTGTTGAGGATAGGAGTACAGGATATAGTTGTGTATAGCCCGAGCTGGCCACTATACGATGTAATTTGATTCTTTGGTGATTAATAATATTGTGAATTACCAAAAAAAAAATACTAAAATTTTAAATATTCTTGACAATGTCGTATAAAATTTAAATTTCTTATGACAAATAAGTACCACTACGGGCTCCTTTGCCCATAAAACTTTTTTTTCTTTTTTTCGATTTTTTTTTTCAAAATCGTGTTTGTCCATAAAATTTTGTAAGTTTTTGGAGTTTTTTTTTTTTTTTTTGAAAAGGAGTATTTCAAAAATCAAAAAGTGATTTTGACCATTTTTCCAAATTTTTCAAAAAAAAATTTTTCTCCACTCACAAAATTGCAATATTTTTAAGTGAAATGCATGTCCAAATATAATTTCAAATTTCAAATATCATTTTTCAAATTAACTCCAAAAACTACTTTTTTTCAAAAAGTAAAATTTTTATGTCCAAACACCTATACATATGGTTTTTAGGAAAATGTCATTGTATAGCCGCTTTTAAAATAATAGCCGAAAAAATAATTTTTTTGTATATATATACATTATATGTTATAAATATAAATAGTTTCTACAGCGGGGTTAAAAATGACAAAAACTATATATTTTTATTTTTCTTAATAGCAGTTCCAATTTGCAACAGATGTTTTCAACGGAAAATGAGTACAACAGTTGGGGAAAGAGGGAATGATATTCCTGTGAAAGAAAAAGGGAGGAGCGAATACACGTGCGGGGGGGGAACCACATCTTTTGTAGTTTTGGTGCTTTTCCAGGCCCTCGTGTGCGTCTTCTGTTTAAGACAATGACTCTTTTTCCTTCTAAATTATCCCCTTTTTAAGTAATCTATATATCAACTACTTTTGCACGGCTCTAGCCTTCTCCACGTTATTCCTTTCCCCTTTTTTCTCATACCCATTTTCCCTACTTACTAAACAAAACAAACAGTGCCGTTTGCCTTTTTCCTTGTCATGAAACGTGAAATTAAAGCAAAAGCTCCTTAAAAACTTTCTACGCTTACCTTTTATTAACCTCCTTTTCCATACAACAAGTTAATTAGTTTATAGCTACCCTTTTCTGTCGTTTATCTTTTCTCCTAATCTTTAACCATGCATCTTTTTTGTTAATGATGAAGATAATGATTGTTAATCAAATAGAGAAAAAGAACTAGTCGTGAGAAGTTATCAAGTGTGAATCTACTTCAACTTCAACAATAATCATTCATTCTTTTTTGGGGTTTTCTTCTATTAGCCCTCACCTCTCACTACAGTACATAAGTAGATGTAGATGTTAAAGTAAATAGTTTTAAAGTAATATCATACGGAACCCAAATAGCCCGTTAATCATCGGTTAAACTAAAAATGTCCGATATATATAGAGAGAGAGAGTTAATTTATATATAGTGACTAGAAAAAGTTGATACGTAATTACTATGAAACATTGGATTGGCAGATTATTTCTGTAAAGATTTAATTTATATATTGGATGTATTACTATGGGAACATTGGATTCGGCCCCTACCTTAACGTGAAAAGAAGGGTGATCAAAATTCAAGCAAATACCTAACTAAAAGCAGTTGCGTGACCTAAATTTGATGGTTAGAAAGCTAATAAAGGCTATAGAATTTATAGGGAAATAGGGGAGAAGGGGGTCCACGACAACAAGTGAAGAAGACGTGCCACCACCAATATGGCTATGGGGCTGGATATTTCTCAAGAGGCCTGTCATGTCAAATAGGAGTATATATATTTCCATCATTTATCATTATCAACTTTTCTTGTGTGTGGGAATGGTTAAGTGTTGGGGTTTGAGTTGAGAGTATGGGTAAATGGTCCTACAACACTAAAGCTTAGCCAACATATCACATGTTTTAAGTAGGTGGACGTTAGACCCCGCCCCAACCGTTTCGTGTACATTTCTACTACTCTACACTTTATTTATCCCTTAAGCCAAACTATTCTGCTCTACAAACATTGTCAACAATTTGCCATTACCTCATGTTCTTGTCCTCAATATTCATCCCCTTTCTTCTACAAAGTGACTTCTACTCCCATCTCATACACATGCACCATCTGCATTAGACTATCATTCTACTCCTATCAATATTATACAAGAATTCAGAATTAATCACTATATACATTACTTTTACTTTTTTTTTGAAAAGTAATTGCAGACTTGTACATACATATATTATGTACCTTGTATATATTCAGAGGCGGATCTATAATGTCGTCACAGCATATGAGTTTACGTAAACCTAGTAGTTTGAACCCAGATTCTGTATTAAGAAATTTGCTAAATATTCATACATATTTAACTATAAATTCAATTATATTGGATATTAACTTGAGATTACTGTAATCCATTTCAAATTATGGATCTATATATATATATATATATATATATATATCGCTTCAAAGACAATAAGCATATCTTCGCCTATTATGAACATCTACATTTGCATTATATTGGTTATGTTGTTGTAAACATTCATGTTAAGTTCAGCTTCATGTTCTCTATTTTAGTAGAGCAATTTTTTTGTTGTTACTCGTATATCATCATTAGTTCGATTAGTCATCTTCATAATGTTGAAAGAATTAGTTATATGCGCGTGGAGCCACTCCACATGTTGCTTAAGATCTTTTAATTAGAGTGTCTATATATATATATATATATATATATATATATATATATATATATATATATATATGGAAAAAAATTTAATTAAAAACTAAGAGGGAACACCAGGAGCTAGCAAGGAATCCCTACAAAAAACATCACATATAGATAACTTATAGCAGTCGCTATCCCTCTTCTCTGGCAACAGTTAAGAGATTTGGAATGTCATGCTTTTCTTTATTTGCTCTAACACTGAGGAGGAGTTAGATGCATTGTACCTGAAGCTCGATCGATCTAGTTTGTCTTGGCTCATTCTTAGCACTGCCTTTTATTAATTTTCAATGCTAGTCTTGCAAACTCTTTTTTTTTTTCAATATCTATTTCGAGATCCTAACTAATTTGGACTTTCGGTCCACAAGACCCGCTAAAAGAGAAGCACTATCTATTATATTTGTTTATCCTTAAATGTGGATAACAATTGAATTTATACGCGATTTTAAGGATATGTGATCAATTAATTCAATACAAGTGATTAATAACGTTAGATGAGCAAATTAAAGATAGAATAAACAGCCAAACCAGTAGTAGTATTGAGTCCGAGCTTGGTTATGAGCTTAACAATTAGCCTGCCTTCGGTTCGGAGCCAAACACTTATGAAGAACTATGAGAAAAAATAAAAACTTTGAATAACTTTTAGAAGCAGAGAAAATAAATATATATTGCCTTGGTATGCATGTTACAGTGTCTCCCTTGAATAAAACTTATCTCTTTTATATAGTAGGAGAGTTTCACCCCTAGTACAGCTTTTGGAAACGTCAAAATCTTCTTTTTCGTTAATCACTGATCTGGTGCCGATACGGGCCGAGATCCACGCCGTGATATCCGGTCGGGAACGGATATCACGGCCATTTATTAATCGTGTGCGGACGTCAGGTAATGCTTTCCGAGGTCTTGGAGCTCGAACCGGATCCGACGGGCATGGTCTTGATGGCTCCGAGGGCAGGTGTTTTGTTCGGGCCTTGATACGAGAGGCTCCTAGCTTCGATTTTGATTCCTTTTAGTTACGTCCTTGCTTCGTTTGCCCCACTGGGAAATCGGGGTGCTCATTAGCCCCGATTTTACCCGTATACAGATAGTCTCTTCATTTGACAGAGAGTTGGTTCGTCGAAACGATGAGAAACGATAGATGTTCTCCAGTTCCTTGCTCCGTACGTTACGACAGAAACAACGAAGAAATTGAAATGTCCCGCCAGTTGCCTTGTTCTGACTTCGAACACGTGTCAACCATTGGCTGGTTGCCTCCGAATGCAAAGCGTTGCGAACTTCCCCTATAAAAGCTTCTATCCCCTGTTCTTTTTCCACTTTCCGTTCAAGCTTCTACCTTCGAATTCTCTAGCTATCACCAACTTCCTTCAAACCTTCACATCTTTATCCTTAATCTTCAAATTCTCATAGTTGTGCTTAGGTTCTTACCTAGATTTTCTTCAAATCTTCATACTCTGTTCTTCAGTCTTCAAACTTGTTCTTCCAAACCTTCATATTTTTTCTTTAAATTTTCAAACTTTTACAGATAGCAATGGCTAAAATGTCTAAACCAGTTCCTCAACAGGCTGCCTCTTCATCTACCCAACCGGCCGCCGGTACCAAGGCGGTCACTCCCAAAATAGTTGTCCTCGAGACGGCCACTTCTGAAGTAGCTGCCACCAAACCGGCACCCGAGCCCCCTTGAAAATGTTTATTTTTGGGGGCTTTTCAATTGCGGATAACTTCAAGGTCGAGAAACCCTCATCCAAACAGGCGGGGTGAAGGAGCATCGAGGTATATATGCTCTGTTACCGAATATGTCCTTCCCGTGGTCCTAGAAGACGGTAAATGGGAAGGCAATGATGTAGTAGTCCCCGAGCCCGAGGATGCTATTACTACCCACGTGGAGGGGTATTTAAGTGTTTACACTTATCCCTTTACACTAGGCCCGGTAGACCCAGTCGTTTTAGATTTTTGTAAGATATACGAGGTGTGCCTGGGGCAAATCCACCCGTCTCTTTCGAGGATCGTAATCCGTTATTTTGTGAATAACATCGAGTCTCATCGGTTTACCCTCGACCACCTGCTCCGTCTATACAGTCCTATTTTTGGGCTATCATTTAACCAAGTAGGTGACACACCTACTTGTCACCTAGAAGCTTGTGCAGTCTCGCAAAAATGCCTATATCTCTCTACTCCAATGTCGTATTGATGAACGGTTTAATGAGTTGGAAACTAGACTCATAGATCTTTAATTTGATAGGTATATCATCCCCTAATTCCAAGTATTTTGGGAGAAAATATCAGTTACATTTGACCTAATTTTCAGCACATTTATGAATGGAACTTGTGATGACCTTTTTCCAACTTTTGTTCCACAACTCGCTTGACTTCAAAACATAACACCAACTATCGTACGACTAAAACAACTCATAATTTAATCTCCTTATAATGTTAATAACCCTAGTATCACCCCAAAAGTACATGGTAAAACATTCCAACTTGTCGACTTTCGACGAAACTTATTTTCTTCAATTCGTTTAGCTTCTAAGCCTTCAAACCCTCTTGCTACTTGGTACTAATGATCTTAAATATTTGTAACCTCCACGTTAACATGATTAACTTACTTTATTTGCTTCCAAATATAATCTCATTTTCGAGCTTACATCAATGACTTACGACGTACTCTCACGTATGAAAACTTGGGGTGTAACACATATATTACCTGAGTAAAAAATTCACACCTTATGAAGTACAATATTCTCTGCTTGAACGCACTTGCTGTACTTTGACCTGGAAAGCTCAGAAATAGAGGCATTATTT
>NW_017671989.1:91334-110403 GCF_001879085.1 Nicotiana attenuata
TGCCTATAATAATCCTTAGTTACATAACTTCATGCCCTTGTGCTCGTAGGGTTACTTTTAATCTCAAATTTTAATTGTCTCCTTATTGGCACTCTCTCTTATTTTCATAAAACTTAAATGGTACCTTTAACGGTCTCAACTCCTATCTGAAAATTTTCAGATGATTGCAATCTCGTATCTACGAGACTGAATTCCCTATGCTGCGGTTCACTACATTTATCTTGCATGATCTATTCATTTATTTGTGACTTCTTGTCTAGCCATAACCGGGCTCTTCCTGAATCAACTACTAATTACTCGTTGGTCCATTCTCATATATACATATATTCTGCATAATCTCTCTTGGGTTATTTTCTTTATCTTAACTTACCACTCGTACTGGCTTTCTTATGTATCAAGTGTTCATTCACACTTATTTATCAATAACGTCTGGTGTGGGAACCCGTACTGCCTCTCTCCGACGGCGTGCTTGTGTAATGTTCTGGAGTCGCAACATATCTGTAGGAACTGAACAAATGCAACATCATCCCTTTCTCCTTTTTACCACATTCTTCCTTTACCATTCCATAGTTACCTGAACCGCTTAATTCCGACTTAATACCATATCACACCATATTCCCCCCTTTAGGGGAGTACTAAGATTTAGTACTACGACGATCTACCTATAGATGTTTCACCTCTTCATCGTTGGCATCTTTTCACATCATCAATGAACCTTAATAGTCTTATGGTAACCTTCTGTACAAGGGATACTTAATTTCTTACGCACTAAGGTGACACCTAGTGTAACTGGCACAGTTAGTCCCTTAATATTAACTCTGTTCAAAGTGCTTGCTTTAGGAAAGCGTCTTCCTAAATGACCTTCAAAGGTTATTCGTATGTTGTCTATTCTATTACTGTTGGAACACGATCTCTGAAATTCTCACGATGTCGACTATTATCAAATCCTCCGGTCCCTAATTCATGTTCGGTTCTATCTTGTTTACTAGACCATACTAATTTCTATTACTACGGGGGTCTAATTTTTTTTTCCTTCTGGTAATCATGTTCGAGTCACCAACTCAATTCTCGTATGAGGATATAGCCTTTTGCCTATACTCTTTTATTGTCTCAAGGCCTGTCACCTCTTGTCTATTCCTTCACTTGACTATAGACTCTATCATCGTGTCATATTTTGATTTACCGTTATCACCCATTTATCACATCTTACTCATAATACTTTATTTACTCTCTTCTTATTCTCCTACTAATACTTCTGTTTATCACCTTATTCTGAAAACTTCAATAAAATATTCTTTCGCTTTTAACTCCCCTTACTCCATCCACTGGCTCTTCGGTTCGCCTAACATTCTCTCTTTACTAGGGACAGGAGCCATACAAAGGTAAATATTTATCCCTTTTTGGATTCCACTACCTATCTTCTAAAATTCCTGAATATTCTAGTATTCATATCTGATTGCACTATTCTAGAGTTCATCATTTGGGTGTCTCACAAGGAGATCTATTACCACATCTGCACTACCCTTCGGAAATGTTAGCTAATGATAACAATCCATCCATATTTTTTTTGTTACACTAATCCCAGCTTGATCCTCATATTACATCATTCTCTTAAATTATATTTGTCAGCTCCCATAGGGCATAATTGAGATGGGTGTGGTCAATTGTATATAACTCTGTTACTGTTCAAGGTAACTCAGAATGCATGTATTTCTCTGCCTGAATTGTAAATACTGAACCTTCATTAACTGGTACCTCGTAACCTTCGCCACCTTGCTTCTTTTATTTGTTGAAACTTGTATCTACCTTCTGATTCTCTTGTTGCTTTTTACCATATGGGTGGATAGATATCCATGCCTTGGGGCTCCTTCTCAAGAAGCTCACACATCTTAGTAGACACATGATCTGCTGAAGAACTTACATTTACTCATCATCAGTGTGATGCAAAATCGAGTTCCTCTTACTCAGCTCTTCCAGAGCCACATTCAATCTCTAACCAACTATCTTTCTCGATGTAGGTATCATTGTATTACGGATAAAATAGAATTTAGAAGTTTGAATTCTTACAACTGAGCTCTACCACACGATCTAGAGTAAAAAGAAAGAGTGACAGTCCTAAATGCCCTGTAGCCTCCTGCTTATAAGTGTGGTGCACGACACACCCATAAACAAGACTCTACTAGACACGGCTTGTAGACTCCCTAGGATAGAACTGCTCTGATACCACTTTTGTCACGACCCAAACCGAAGGGCCGCGACAGGCACCCGGTGCCTTACTCAACCGAGTACCAACGTAACATATCTTTCTTATCATACTATCAAGGGTAAATGAGATAGAAAACATGTCATGAGATAACAAGAATAAAACATAAGGGAATACTCAACATATGATGACCGAACGTGATATACAAACTTATACATGTGACATACGGGCCTATAAGGCCGACATGACCATTTGTAAACTCAAGACATAGGCCGACAAGGCCATACAAGTATCCATACACCTGACATCTGTCTACAAGCCTCTAAGAGTACATAAAATCATAAAGGTCGGGACAGGGCCCCGCCATACCAATCAATACATATCCAAAAGGGACGTCAGTACGAATAAAGTACCGAGTATGTAAGGCAGGAAAGCATAAACAAGATCAGTAACGTAAAGAGAGATAGAGGAGATACAACCTGTAACATCTGAGTGCCTCTGGGGGCTACTGACATGAAATGCATAATACATATATATACATAAACTTTTAAAAACATACGCCTCTGTGGGCAACATCATCATCATATCATACCCGGCCTCAAAGAGGACTCGGTAAAAATGTACCCGGCCATCATAAGGCTCGGTAGAATCGTACCCGGCCACGTGGAGCTCGGTAAACCCAACTGATCAGTGGTTGCACAATAGGTGCCATACCCGGCCGACTATAGCGCGGCTCGGTAGAGTAAAGTAGATACATATATAATGCATGCTGGACTCATGGAATCACGTTCTAAACCTTTTGGAGTGACATAAGGTCATTGCACCATCAGTTAACATTATGGACATCATACCATCAATATGAACTTCACTAGGACTCAAGGATCATATATGCTTTCTTGGAATAACTTTGTAAGGAAAGAATAACATGGACAACCTTAGTTGCTAGGAGTAGATTCATTATGAAATAGCGCATCGTTTATATTCGTTGCACTTTAGATCATGCCAAAAGAATGAAGGAAGAGCCTTAACATACCTTAAACATGTTGAGTCCTTAATACCTTCCAAGCAACTCTTCAAACAAGTCAACTCGATCTATTATAGCATAAGGAGATTCAAAATCAGTGCTGAACAAAGGCTAAGTCTATAACTTAAGCTAGTAGCTCGTCTACGTAAATTCGGGCAGCATCTACCTTGTAACAAGGGCCTCCTCCAATACCATATACCAACAACAACAGCCAGGGAAGTCCAGCAACCTATAAATATCAATAACAAGACACCATATAACAACAACAAGTCACAACTACTTCACGACGAGCGGCAAGCTCCGATTGGAATCCGTATAACCCATATCACCCCTTATAGACTTCTTACATTAATTTAACAGTATCATTAACATGATAATGAAGTCATTCATCAATGATTCCATCCTTATACCATATATTTATAACAAAGGAAACAATCCTCAACTCCAACTATCTTCAATTAGTAGCTTTATTCACTAGTTCATGTCTACTCCATCCATTTAACTTAATCAACATCAAGATAACCTTAAGCACATGCAAGAAGACAATATACACAACTCCTATAGTAACTTCAAGTCGAAATCCAAGTTATATTCAGCTCACAACAACCCTCAATAGCAATACAACACCATAGAAATGACTTAAGCTAATCCAAGTACTATCTTGTAGTTTATCATCCTAACAACTTAACCAACATACAAGCAAGCTTAATCACAATTAGTAGGCTGTTATACTCACCTTAGACAGCAGCAAAAACTTGGAATTTCATCCAAATACAGCCCACAACAATCCTCAATGACAACACAACCTCAAAGAGGTGTTGTTCTTCACTAGAGCTAAGTTTTGATGTTGAGATATGGTGTAATCACTTTGGAATCACTTCAAACACTTGTGGAATCTGTTTAGAAGGGTTAGGAGAAGTTTGGAGACAAAGTTGAGTTGAAAATAAGTGAAAAATAGGCGTCCAAATCGTTTATAAAGTGAAGTAGGTCGACCACCGCCTAAGTGGGTCCCATTGGGAGCTGCTTGCGCGGTCTCGCAAAAATGCGAATATCTCTCTACTCCGATGTCGTATTGACGAATGGCTTAATGAGTTGGAAACTAGACTCGTAGATCTTCAATTTGATATGTAGATCATCCATTTATGCCAAGTATATTGGGAGAAAAGTGCATCTACATTTGACCTAAATTTTAGCACATTATAAATGCAACCTTGTGATGATCTTTGCTAACTTTTGTTCCATAACTCGTTTGACTTAAAAACATAACACAGGACTATCATACGACTACAATAAATCATAAATTAACCTCCTCATCATGTTAATCACCCTAGTCTCACCACAAAACAATATGTTATAACATTCCAAACTTGTCGATTTTTGACGAAACTTATTCTCTTCAATTCGTTTAGCTTCTAAGCCTTCAAACCCTCTTGCTACTTGGTATTAATGATCTTAAAAATTTATAACCTCCACGTTAACATGATGAACTAACTTTGTAAACTTTTCAAAGATGATTCCATTTCTGAGCATACATTAATTGACTTATGTCGTACTCTTACGTACGAAAACATGGGGTGTAACATCATTCCCCCATTTGGAACATTCGTCCTCGAATGTTGACTAATGCGCTTACCAGTCTCATAACCTGTAGCTCTTAAGAATACTTTAATATTGTCCTTGACATCTAGGAAACTGTTTTGTAAATAAATCCAAAGGCCAGGGTATTCCCCCCTTTAGGCCTCTTTCTCACATCACGACGTGTGGTCGGAATTCTTTTAATCTCGTAACTGTTGTTACCTTCTGTCATGCATCATGTACAACCGTGTATTTATATATGTGTCTATGCGACTCTTCTCTCCTTTTTCCTCCTGGTTTTAGCCAATCTCTAGACCTCACTTTGTGAACATATACAGAACTATGACAAGATGTCACTCTAGGCATCTATAGCTGTACTAAAGTTCTTCGCTTGGTACTTTGTCGAACTTACGACTATTGTTATACCTTGCTTCATAGCCTTGGGTTTTTATGCTTATGGTTTTACTATATCCAGGTAGGTCATACTATATCCTAACTCTTACTTCGGTTTATTATTACCGAGGTCTGCCACCCAGCTCTGGGTTACTCTTTCACTGCTTGTCCTATATGTATAAATCTAAGTCCTTTAATGCTTCCTCATTACTGTTAATCTTAATAATGACGGTCTAATCTCATCTCATACTTTGCAACTTTTATCCATCCATTGGTGATTCACCTTAATGTTAATCCATAATCTATCACTGATAACTTGAAACCTCTTACGTAATACATTGTCACTAGGGCTCATGTCTCATCGGGGAACATCTGAAGTTATTTGCCCGATCCACCATGGGACGATACTATACCTCAATAACCGTATTTCATAGCATCCTAACATGATTCATCTTATGGGGGTATTCCAATCCCGTGCAATTCATAAAATCCCTTTTCTTTAAATTATTCCTCAATCAAAGTCCTAAATGTCATCCTTTTATCTATCACAATTACACTCTTATTCTACTAACGGGGCAGCATTTCCTCTCTTCTAATTGCTCCTAGTCTTAGACTCCTATGTGTTCATTCAGGCTGTACCGAGCTTTTTATTACATATGGAAATCATCATTCCCTTGTTTTGATGGGTTTAATCCCGAGGACTTACATATTCTCGTCACCTTCTCACTCACCTTTTCATATCCTTACTCCTATCTACCTAAAACCTTGTTGCTCTACGATACTTTACCTTACGACCTATACTTATCTATTTATACTACTCACAACCTTCCTTTAACTTGCTAGAACCATAAATTACCTTTTGTGCCTTCTTAGTTGTCCTTAAATGTAAGCAATTACTTTTCCTGGTCGTTCTATCACTTGTTGCATGAATACTTGGCTTGTATTATTGCCCACTAATACTGTAATTTCCTATACCTCGTATGATCTCAAACATCACCTTTGATGACTTTTTTTTTTATTTTTTTATTTTTACCTTTCATTAGCCATGATAGTGCCACTTTTTTTGGAGTGCATCCAATGTTGTAGTGAGACTATTGGTACAAGAACATTTACTCTTTAGCTCACTATGCTTAGGTGGAAACCTTCTTCCTTATTTCCTCAGCCAGTCTTTCGTTGTAGTACTTAGGGAGACCTTCTGGCTCTTCTAAAGTTGCGAGCTTGTTATATCGTACACCCGAAGGAAATTTTCGTTGTTCTTACTCGCCTATAATAATCCTTAGTTACATAACTTTGTGCCCTTGTGCTCGTAGGGTTACTTCTAAGCTCAAATTTTGATTGTCTCCATACTGGCACTCTCTCTTATTTTCATAAAACTTAAACGGTACCTTTAACTGCCTCAACTCCTATCTAAAATTTTTTTTTAGATGATTGCGATCTCGTATATGTGAGACTGAATTCCCTATGCTGCGGTTCATTACATTTATCTTGCATGATCTATTGATTTATCTGTGACCTCTTGTCTAGCCATAACCGGGCTCTTCCTGAATCAACTACTAATTACTCGTTGTTCCATTCTCATATATATATATATATATATTCTGCATAATCTCTCTTGGGTTATTTTCTTTGTCTTAACTTACCACTCGTACTGGCTCCTTATGTATCAAGTGTTCATTCACACTTATTTATCAATAACATCTAGTGTGGGAACCCTTGCTGCCTCTCTCCGACGGCGTGCTTGTGTAATGTTCTGGAGTCGCAACATATCTGTAGGAACTGAACAAATGCAACATCATCCCTTTCTCCTTTATACCACATTCTTCCTTTACCATTCCATAGTTACCTGAACCGCTTAACTCCGACTTAATACCATATCACACCATATTCCCCCCTTTAGGGGAGTACTAAGATTTAGTACTATGACGATCTACCTATAGATGTTTCACCTCTTCATCTTTGGCGTCTTTTCACATTATCAATGAACCTTAATCGCCTTATGGTAACCTTCTGTACCAGGGATAACTAAATTTCTTACTCACAAAGGTGACACCTAGTGTAACTGGCACAGTTAGTCCCTTAAGATTAACTCTGCTCAGAGTGCTTGCTTTAGGTAAGCGACTTCCTAAATGACCTTTAATGGTTATTCGTCTGTTGTCTATTATATTATTGTTGGAGCACGATCTCTGAAATTCTCACGATGTCGACCATTATCAAATCCTCCGGTCCCTAATTCATATTCGGTTTTATCTTGTTTACTAGACCATACTGATTTTTATTACTCCGGGGGTCTAACTTAGCCTTTTGGTAATCACATTCTGGTCATTAACTTATTTCTCAAAATGAGGATGGCTTATACTCGTTTATATTTTCAAGGCATGTCTCCTCTTGTCTTTTCCTTCTCTCTTCTTATTCTCTGGCGAATATTTCTGTTTATCACCTTATTATGAAAACTTCAACAAAACATTCTTTCGCTTTTAGCTCCCCTTGCTTCATCTCAATGGCTCTTCAGGTCACCTAGCATTCTCTCTTTACTAGGAACGGGATCCATACAAAGGTAAATATTTATCCCTTGTAGGATTCCAGTGCCAACCTTCTAAATTTTTTTTTACAGACATTCTAGTATTCATATCTAAGTGTACTATTCTAGATTGCACCATCGGGGTGTCTCACAAGGAGAACTATTACAACATTTGCAATAACCCTCGGAAATGTTAGCTAATGATAATAATCCATCTACCATCTTGGGTTACTCTAACCCCAATTGGATCTTACTATCCCCTTCTTCTCTTAAACTATATTTGCCAACTCCCATAGGGCATAACTGAGATGGGTGGGGCCAATTGTATATATCTCTGTAATTGTTGAAAGTAACTCATAATACTTATGTTTCTCTGCCTGAATTGTAAAAACTGATAATCTTCACTAACTGGATACCTCGTACCCTTCTTCACCTTGCTTCTTTTGCTTGTTGAAACTTGTATCTACCTTCTGATTCTCTTATTACTTTTTACCATATGGGTGGATAGATATTCATGCCTTGGGGCTCCTTATCAAGAAGCTCACACAACTTAGTACACACATAATCTGCTGAAGAACTTACATTTACTCATCATAAGCATGATGCAACATCGAGTTCCTCTAACTCAGCTCTTCCAGAGCCACATTCAATCTCTTACCAACTGTCTTTGTGGATGTAGGTATCGTTGTATTACGACTAAAGTCGAATTTAGGAGTTTGAATTCTTACAACTGAGCTCTACCACACGATCTAGAATAAGAAGAAAGACTGACAGTCCTAAATGCCCTGTAGCCTCCTGCTTATAAGTGTGGTGCACGACACACCCATAAACAAGACTCTACTAGACACGGCTTGTAGACTCCCTAGGAGAGAACTGCTCTGATACCACTTTTGTCACGACCCAAACCGAAGGGCCGCGACGGGCACCCGGTGCCTTACTCAACTGAGTACCAACGTAACATATCTTTCTTATCATACTATCATGGGTAAATGAGCTAGAAAACCCTTCATGAGATAACAAGAATAAAACATAAGGGAATACTCAACATATGATGACCCAACATGATATACAAACTTATACATGTGACATACGGGCCTATAAGGCCGACATGACCATTTGTAAACTCAAAACATAGGCCAACAAGGCCATACAAGTATCCATACACCTGACATCTGTCTACAAGCCTCTAAGAGTACATAAAATCATAAAGGTCGGGACAGGGCCCCGCCATACCAATCAATACATATCCAAAGCATACTGACCAAATAGGCAACTACGGAGCAAGTGGAGTACACCAACACCTTCGCTGAGCTGATAGCCTATTAGGAGGAATGTTAACCTGTCTATCGGGACCTGCGGGCATGAAACGCAGCATCCCCAGGCAAAAGGGACGTCAGTACGAATAAAGTACCGAGTATGTAAGGCAGGAAAACATAAACCAGAACAATAATGTAAAGAGAGATAGAGGAGATACAACCTGTACCATCTGAGTGCCTCTGGGGGCTACTGACATGAAATGCATAATACATATATATACATAAACTTTTAAAAACATACGCCTCTGTGGGCATCATCATCGTCATATCGTACCCGGCCTCAAAGAGGACTCGGTAAAAACGTACCCGGCCATCATAAGGCTCGGTAAAATCATACCCGGCCACATGGAGCTCGGTAAACCCAACTGATCAGTGGTTGCACAATAGGTGCCATACCCGGCCGACTATAGCGCGGCTCGGTAGAGTAAAGTAGATACATATATAATGCATGCTAGACTCATGGAATCACGTTCTAAACCTTTTGGAGTGACGTAAAGTCATTGCACCATTGATTAACATTATGGACATCATACCATCAATATGAACCTCAGTAGGATTCAAGGAACGGAAAGAACAACATGGACAACCTTAGTTTCTAGGAGTAGATCCGTTATGAAATAGCATATTCATTTCACTTTAGATCATGCCAAAAGAAAGAAGGAAGTGCCTTAACATACCTTAAACATGTTGAGTCCTTAATACCTTCCAAGCAACTCTTCAAACAAGTCAACTCGATCTATCATAGCATAAGGAGATTCAAAATCAGTGTTGAACAAAGGCTAAGTCTGTAACTTAAGCTAGTAGCTAGTAGCTCGTCTACGTAAATTCGGGCAGCATCTCCCTTGTAACAAGGGCCTCCTCCAATACCATATACTAACAACAACAGCCAGGGAAGTCCAGCAACCTATAAATATCAATAACAAGACACCATATAACAACAACAAGTCACAACTACTTCACGACGAGCGGCAAGCTCCGATTGGAATCCGTATAACCCATATCACCCCTTATAGACTTCTTACATTAATTTAACAGTATCATTAACATGATAATTAAGTCATTCATCAATGATTCCATCCTTATACCATATATTTATAACAAAGGAAACAATCCACAACTCCAACTATCTTCAATTAGTAACTTTATTCACTAGTTCATGTCTACTCCATCCATTTAACTTAATCAACATCAATATAACCTTAGGAACATGAAAGAACACAGTATACCTACCTTCTATAGTAACTTCAAGTCGAAATCCAAGTTATATTCAGCATACAACAACCCTCAATGGCAATACAACACCATAGAAGTGACTTAAGCTAATCCAAGTATTATCTTGTAGTTTATCATCCTAACAACTTAACCAACATACAAGCAAGCTTAAGCACAATTAGTAGGCTGTTATACTCACCTTAGACAGCAGCAACAACTTGGAAGTTCATCCAAATACAGCCCACAACAATCCTCAATGACAACACAACCTCAAAGAGGTGTTGTTCTTCACTAGAACTGGGTTTTGATGTTGAGATATGGTGTAATCACTTTGGAATCACTTCAAACACTTGTGGAATCTGTTTAGAAAGGGTTAGGAGAAGTTTGGAGACGAAGTTGAGTTGAAAATAAGTGAAAAATAGGCGTCCATATCGTTTATAAAGTGAAGTAGGTCGACCACCGCCTAAGTGGGTCCCATTGGGAGCTGCTTGCGCGGTCTCGCGAAAATGCGAATATCTCTCTACTCCGATATCGTATTGACGAATGGTTTAATGCGTTGGAAACTAGACTCGTAGATCTTCAATTTGATATGTAGATCGTCCATTTGTGCCAAGTATATTGGGAGAAAAGTGCATCTACATTTGACCTAAATTTCAGCACATTATAAATGCAACTTGTGATGATCTTTGCTAACTTTTGTTCCATAACTCGTTTGACTTAAAAACATAACACAGGACTATCATACGACTACAATAAATCATAAATTAACCTCCTCATCATGTTAATCACCCTAGTCTCACCCCAAAACAATATGTTATAACATTCCAAACTTGTCGATTTTCGACGAAACTTATTTTTTTCAATTCGTTTAGCTTCTAAGCCTTCAAACCCTCTTGCTACTTGGTATTAATGATCTTAAAAATTTGTAACCTCCACGTTAACATGATGAACTAACTTTGTAAACTTTTCAAAGATGATTCCATTTCTGAGCTTGCATTAATTGACTTATGTCGTACTCCGACGTACGAAAACATGGGGTGTAACAATACGGGCCCGATACCACAGTCTTTTAATCAAATTTCATTTCCAGTTTCCTTGATAATTTCAGAAAAATAATTTTACTCAAAAATTCATTTCTCGGGCTTGGAACATCGGAATTCGATTCCGGGCATACGCCCGAGTCCCATATTTTTCTACGGACCCTCCGGGACCGTCAAATCACGGGTCCGGATCCGTTTACCCAAAATGTTGAACGAAGTCAAATATATTCATATTAATATCAAAATTTAGCATTTTTTTCACACGGAATTCATACTTAAGCTTTCCGGCTACGTGCCCGGACTGCGCACACAAATCGAGGCAACCCTAAATGAGGTTTTCGAGGCCTCGAAAGCATGAAATGATTGAGAAAACAGGTGATGACCCTTTGGGTCGTCCCATTCTCCACCTCTAAAACAATCGTTCGTCCTCGAACGAACAAAAGAAAGAAGTACCTGAGTCGGGGAAAAGATGAGGATAACGACTCTGCATGTCAAACTCGGACTCCCAGGTCGATGCCTTAGGAGGCTGACCTCTCCACTGAACACGAACAGAAGGGAAACTCTTGGATCTCAACTGACGAACCTGCCGGTCCAAAATAGCTACCGGCTCCTCCTCATAAGACAAATCCTTGTCCAACTGGACAGTGCTGAAATCTAACACGTGGGCTGGATCGCCGTGATACCTCCGAAGCATGGACACATGAAAAACTGGATGCACGGTTGATAAGCTGGGCAGCAATGCAAGTCTATAAGCCACCTCTCCTACTCGATCAAGAATCTAAAACAGACCAATGAACCTAGGGCTAAGCTTGCCCTTCTTCCCAAATCTCATCACGCCCTTCATAGGCGACACTCGGAGCAATACCCGCTCACCAACCATGAAAGCTACATCCCGAACCTTACGATCCGCATAGCTCTTTTACCTAGACTGAGCTGAACGAAGCCTATCCAGAATGATCCTGACCTTGTCCAAGGCCTCCTGAACCAAATGCGTACCTATCAACCGAGCCTCTCCCGGCTCAAACCATCCGATCGGAGACTGGCACCGCCTACCATACAAAGCCTCATAAGGAGCCATCTGGATGCTCGACTGGTAGCTGTTGTTGTAGGCAAATTCCGCTAAAGGCAAGAACTGATCCCATGAACCTCCAAAGTCAATAACACAAGCCCGGAGCATATCCTCCAAAATCTGAATAGTCCGCTCGGACTGACCGTCCGTCTGGGATGGAATGCTGTGCTCAACTCGACCCGTGTGCCCAACTCGCGCTGAACTGCTCACCAGAAGCGCGAGGTAAACTGCATACCCCGATCCGAAATGATAGATGCCGGCACACCATGAAGGCGAACAATCTCCCGGATATAAACCTCAGCTAATCTCTCGGATGAATAGGAGACTGCCGCAGGAATGAAATGCGCTGACTTGGTCAGCCTATCCACAATGACCCAAACTGCATTGAACTTCTTCCGAGTCAACAGAAGTCCGGTGACGAAGTCCATAGTGATCCTCTCCTACTTCCACTCGGGAAGCTCAATCCTCTAAAATACACCACCAGGCCTCTGATGCTGGTACTTAACCTGCTGACAATTCAAACAACGAGCCACATATGCTACGATATCCTTCTTCATTCTATGCCACCAATAATGCTGCCGCAAATCCTGATACATCTTCGCGGCGCCCGGATGAGTAGAGTACCGGGAACTATGGGCCTCTTCTAAGATCAACTCTCGAAGCCCATCCACATTAGGCACACAAACTTGCCCCTGCAATATCAAAACTCCATCCGCATCTAAGGTAACCTGCTTGGCACCTCCTCGCTGCACCGTGTCTCTAAGGACACACAAATGGGGATCATCAAACTGCCGATCACGGATACGCTCCAATAATGAAGAACGACCGACCGTGCAAGCTAATACTCGGCTAGGCTCAGAAATATCCAGCCTCACATATCGATTGGCCAAAGCCTGAACATCCAAAGCAAGCGGCCTCTGACTGACCGGAATATAAGCAAGACTGCCCATACCGGCTGACTTCCTACTCAAAGCATCGGCCACCACATTGGCCTTCCCCGGATGATATAAAATGGTGACATCATAATCTTTCAATAACTCCAACCACCTCCTCTGCCTCAAATTCAGCTCCTTTTGCTTGAACAAGTACAGAAGACTCTTGTGATCAGTGAACACCTCACATGCCACGTCATATAAATAGTGCCTCCAAATCTTCAAGGCGTGAACTATGGCGCCAACTCCAAATCATGCACCAGATAGTTCTTCTCATGAATCTGCAACGGCCTCGAAGCATAGGCAATGACCTTGCCATCCTGCATCAATACTGCTCCAAGCCCAACACGGGAAGCATCACAATAAACAGTATAGGGCCCTGAACCTGTGGGCAAAACCAACACCGGTGCCGTAGTCAGAGCTGTCTTGAGCTTCTGAAAGCTCGCCTCACACTCATCCGACCATCTGAACTGGGCACCCTTCTGGGTCAATCTGGTCATCGGGGCTGCAATAGATGAAAATCCCTCCACGAACCGTCTGTAGTAGCCTGCCAACCCCAAGAAACTCCGAATCTTTGTAGCTGATGCTGGTCTAGGCCAGTTCTTGACTGCCTCTATCTTCTTTGGGTCCACCTGAATACCCTCAGCTGATACAACGTGACCCATGAATGCAACTGAACTCAGCCAGAACTCACACTTTGAGAACTTGGCATATAACTGACTATCCCTCAGAGTCTGAAGAACCACTCTAAGGTGCTGCTCGTGCTCCTCTTGGCTGCGGGAGTACACCAAAATATCATCAATAAAGACTATCACGAACATGTCCAAATATGGCCTGAACACTCGGTTCATCAACTCCAGAAATGTTGCTGGGGCATTGGTCAACCCAAATGACATGACCAAGAACTCATATTGCCCATACCGAGTACGGAAAGCTGTCTTAGGGATATCGGATGCCCTAATCCTCAACTGATGGTAGCCAGATCGCAAGTCAATCTTGGAGAATACCCTGGCACCCTGAAGCTGGTCGAACAAATCATCAATCCTCGACAGTGGATACTTATTCTTAATCGTTACCTTGTTCAATTGGCGGTAATCAATACACATTCTCATTGACCCATCCTTCTTCTTGACAAATAACACCGGCGCACCCCAAGGAGAGACACTAGGTCTAATGAAACCCTTCTCAAGCAAATCCTGCAACTGGTCCTTTAACTCCTTCAGCTCCGGCGGGGCCATACGATATGGCGGAATAGAAATGGGTTGGGTGCCTGGAGCCAAATCAATATAGAAATCAATGTCCCTATCAGGTGGCATACCCAGCAGGTCTGAAGGGAAAACATCTGGAAACTCCCGGACAATAGGCACAGAATCTATATGAGGAACCTCAGCACTGGAATCACGAACATAGGCCAAATAGGCCAGACACCCCTTCTCGACCATACGTCGAGCCTTCACGTACGAAATGACGCTGCGGGTAGAATAAACTGGAGTGCCTCTCCACTCTAAACGAGGCATGTCCGGCAAAGCTAAGGTCACAGTCTTGGCATGGCAGTCCAAGATGGCGTGATAGGGTGATAACCAGTCCATACCCAGAATGATATCAAAGTCAACCATATCTAAGAGCAACAAGTCTACACAGGTCTCAAGACCCCCAATCACTACAACACACGAACGATGGACTCGGTCGACTACGATAGAGTCCCCCACCGGTGTAGACACATATACAGGAACACCCAATGCATCACTAGGCATGACCAAGCGTGGTGCGAAATAAGATGAAACATAAGAATACGTAGACCCTGGATCAAATAGTACCGAAGCATCTCGGTCACAAACCAGAACCGTACCTGTGATGACTGCATCTAAAGCCTCAGCCTCGGGCCTGGCCCGAAGAGCATAGCAACAGGGCTGGGCCCCGCCACCCTGAACCGTATCCCTAGGTCGATCTGCTGCTAGCTGACCTCCACCCCTGGCGGTCTGAGCTCCACCTCTATGACCTCTACCTCCACCTCTAGCACCTCTACCCCCACCTCTAGCTGGCTGGGCTGGCTGTGGAGCACCTGGTACCTGAGCCATGGCACGAGAATCCTAGTGCGGAGTACTGCTCGGTGCTCGAGGGCAAAATCTAGCAATATGACCCGTGTCACCACAAGTGTAACAAGCCCTCAGCTGCTGAGTCTGCTGTCCCTGTCGACCCGAATGGCCTCCGCGGAAACTCTAAAGTGGCGGTGCGCTGATAGGAGCTAGCGGTGCACTGAGTGACTGCTGATCAGAATAATATGCCTGAGAACCACGACCACCTGATGTACCATGAGAAACCTGAAGGGCCGACTGAAAGGGCCTAGGAGGATGGCCTCTACCATATGAATCTCTACCTCCAGATGAGGTACCACTGAATCTGCCGGAATGACGGGCTCTCTTGTCTCCCCCGTGACCACTCCCCTGTGACAAAACCATCTCAACTCGACTGGCCACATTGGCCGCCTCCTGAAAGCTGATCTCAGTACCAGTCTCCCTAGCCATCTGGAGACGAATCGGCTGAATCAAACCATCAATAAACCTCCTCACCCTCTCTCTCTCGGTGGGAAGTATGACAAGAGCATGGCGAGCTAGATCAATAAACCGGGTCTCATACTGAGAGACCGTCATAGAACCCTGCTGGAGGCACTCGAACTGCCTCCGATAAGCATCTCTCTGAGTAACAGGGAGAAACTTCTCCAGAAACAACTCTAAAAACTGATCCCAAGTCAAAGACGATGACCCTGCTGGTCTGGCTAAACACAAATCCCTCCACCAAGTCTTGGCGAATCCAGATAGGCGAAATGCAGCAAAATCAACTCCATTGGACTCAACAATGCCCATGTTCCGAAGAACCTCGTGGCAGCTATATAAGAAATCCTGGGGGTCCTCAGAAGAAGCACCGCTGAATGTAGTAGTGAAGAGCTTGGTGAACCTATCCAGCCTCCAGAAAGCATCTGCGGACATAGCCGCTCCATCGCCTGTCTGAGCAACTACCCTTGGCTGAACTGCCATAGCTGGCTGAACCACTGGAATCTGACCCTGGGGAGCTCCCTGCTCCGGAGTACGTGTAGCAGGAGTCTGGGCTCCTCCTCCAGCCTGAGAAGTGGCTGGTGCTACCGGAAGCAATCCTGCTCGGGTGACACTCTCCATGAGGCCCACCAACCGGACCAAAGCGTCTTGAAGAACTGGGGTAGCAATAAACCCCTCTGGGACCTGAGCTGGGCCCACCGGAACTGCTGCGGCTGGGGCCGGAACCTCCTTCTCAAAGTCAACCTGAGGCTCCGCCGCTGGTGCTGCTGCTTGGGGCTGAGCTCTTCCCCAACCTCGGCCTCTAGCACGGCCTCTTCCTCGCCCTCTGCCCCTAGCGGGAGCTGCCTGGGGCTCGGACTGCTGATCGGTAGATGAAGAAGCACGTGTTCTCGCCATCTGCGAAAGAACAGAGTACAAATCCAATTAGCATTGAGAAACAGAACCGCACGACTAGAAAGAACAAATGTGAAACTTCTCCTAACTCTGTAGCCTCTGGGGATAAATACAGACGTCTCCGTACCGATCCCTCAGACTCTACCAAGTTTGTCCGTGAGTTGTGAGACCTATGTAACCTAGTGCTCTGATACCAACTTGTCACAATCCGAATTTCCCACCCTCGGGAGTCGTGATGGTGCCTACTCGTAGTAGCTAGGCAAGCCATTTTAATTACTTTTCCATTAATAAACAAATCTTTTTTTTAACAATTTATGGCAATAATATAAAACAACGAAATTAAATAATAGCGGAAGTCTTAATTATAGAAACTGAATAAAACACGGAGTAGTCAATATAAACCTCTACCCAAGACTGGAGTAACAATTCTCACGAACTGCTAAGAATTTCAAAATACAAGGGTCTGAAAGAACACATAAGTTGTTTGTCTCGAATACAAGGAGGCAATAGTCTAAAAGAGAGAATAAGAGAGAGACGCCGGGCCTGCGGACGCCTGCAAGGCTACCTCGGGTCTCACGATACTGAAAGCCTGCTCCCCTGCTAATGCTGCTGCTGCTGCTCGAAACCTGGGCCTGTGCAAAAAAATGCACAGAGTGTAGCATCAGCACAACCGACCCCATGTGCTGGTAAGAGTCTAGCCTTACCCCGCCGAAGTAGTGACGAGGCTAGACTAGACTACCACATAAACCTGTGCAACTTCATATATATATGCAGCGGAATCGAAATACAAAACAGATAAACAATATGGGAGGGGAAACATGCTGTGGGGAGTATAATAAATTCCAAATAAGAGTCGTCCAGTAATAAAGGAATACAGCACAACTCAATAGTATGTAATGAAACAAAACTCAACCAGTGCACGACATCACCCTTCGTGCTTTTACTCTCGTCCTCACCAAGCAATAACATGTGCACGGCATCACCCTTCATGCTATTACTCTCATTCCTCACATAATTCAATAGAATCGGCATGGAATGGTACATCGTGCGGCACGGCATCACCCTTCGTGCTTTAACACTCTTTCTCATAATAAGCAAACAATGCACGGCATCACCCTTCGTGCTTTACACTCTTTCCTTACCATAAACAAACGGTGCACGGCATCACCCTTCATGCTTAACACTCTTCCTCACCCAATCAACAATCAGAAACAAGGGCAAGGGAATAAATAAACAATAACGAAAATCCCGGCAAGGAATACAAACAACAATTAAAAACCCGGCAAGGGTACAATATCAATAACCAACAACATCACGGCAAGGGAATAAATCATTAACTCTTTTCTTTCTTTCACTTTCATCTCATAGTTCACATTATCACTTGAGCCAATGCTCCAAAGAGTTACTTATCTCATATACCTTCACAATTTGTATTTCAACCCGAGCCTATGCTCCACGAAGTTTCAAGATCACAATTTCTTTCACAAGGTCTTTACAACATATAGAAGTCATCATTTAAGCATGGAAGGCATAACAACAACCACACTATTCGCAAATAAGGACTCACGGTCATGCTAGACACCAATGTATAGATACTCGTCACCATGACTATACATCGTACTCGACAATTAGCAAGTTACAAATAAGACTCAACTCCTATTCCCTCAAGCTAGGGTTAAACCAAACACTTACCTCGATGCCTTGAACTCAACTCAAGCCTCAACTATCGCTTTACCCCGAATTTCCACCTCCAACCCGCTCGAATCTTGCCACAAATTACTTAATTACATTAATAAACACTAAATGAATCAATTTGAATGCATAAAAATGAATTTCCCAAAGTTTTTCCCAAAAATTCCAAAATCGCCCCCGAGCCCACGTGGTCAAAACCCGAGGTTCGAACCAAAACCCGGTTATCCATTCCCCCACGAACTCAAATATGCAATTTGTTTTTAAATCGGACCTCAAATTGAGGTCCAAATCCCCAATTTATAAAAAACCTAGGTTCTACCCAAAACCCCCAATTTCTCCCATGAAAATCATTGATATTAAGTTGAAAACATGTTAAATGATGTTAATGATTGAAAGAGTTAAGTAAAAATCGACTTACAAATGATTTGGGATGAAACTTGTTCTTGAAAAATCGCCTAAGGAGTTGTATTTCGAAAGTGGGGTGAAAAATGGTCTAAAATTCGACTAAGTATAAAATTGCTGGGCTGCGGGTATGGGAAATGCGAACTTGCAGGCTTGGGAAATGCGACATTACTGTTCGCATTTGCGAACACAGGCCAACCAGGGGACCTTCGCATTTGCGAATTGGGTCTCGCATTTGCGAACCAGT
>NW_017671989.1:112835-116008 GCF_001879085.1 Nicotiana attenuata
TCGAGTGGAGGTAAGTTCCTTGGCTTAATTACTCGAGTTTATGGTAAATTTATCATAGAAATCAGTAGAATTTCATCAAAAACGGGTCAAGCTAGGGCTTGGAAAGCTGTGATGTAAAAATGAAATTTGGAGGGTCAAACGAGCTCCGATTTTTGTAAATTTTATATGTACGAACTCGTGGCGAGACGAGGAATCCGGTGATGTAAATTTCGTAATTTTTCGAGAAGTGGGCCCGGGGCTCGGGTTTTGCCAACTTCGTGAATTTTAGTGTTTTTCGAGTCTTTTCGATTGGGTTATGTTTCTTTAGCCTATTGTAACGTATTCGTTGTGGTTTTAATCAGATTCGGCGTGCGAAGAGGTTGATTCGAAAGGCAAAGGCATACCGAGCTAGACTTGTGGCCGGCTTGAGGTGAGTAATAGATGTAGATGATGACCTGAGGGTTTGAAACCCCGGTATATCACATTATGACGCTATATTGAGGCGAGACACGTACTCTATGACGAGTGCGAGGTCGGTTATGACTGGGGATTTTGACCTAGTCCGTTCCAATTGATGTTCGTACTGTGTTCTTGACTAGAAATTGTTTGGTAATCACCCTACTTGGAATGTTATGAATATGTTTGGGGCTTTGTGCCTATCATTTGCATCCTTCAGGGATCCTTATCACTGCTTCCATGATACTTAGCATATTTCCTGATATCAGTCCTGAGTTAGACACTGCTTTGAAATGTTTAATAAAGAAATAAAGGTTTACACACTTAGCCCTATAACCCCTAATAACTGAAATTAAAAATGGACAATTCGACTGTGCCCGAGTGGCTTGCATGCATACATATATCTGGACTGAGTGTGGATCGGGCTGCACGCCCCAGCGAATGCTACGATGATATTGCGCATGGGCTGTAGGAGCCCCTCCGGAGTCTGAACCCCCCCAGTGAGCGCGGGTACCCAAATGGATCGGGCTGCGCGCCGCAGCGGTCATGTGCATTGCATTGCATTCATGCATTTGATATCTGTTGGTCTTAATTGTCATCGTTTACTGTTGTTTTATTGTTTAACGTGCTAAATCGTTGATTATAGCTTTATATTGTAATATTTCGGGATTTCTTACTTTCAGCCATTATATAAGTTTATTACTCACTGAGTTGGAAGTACTCACTTTACTCCCTGCACCATGTGTGCAGATTCAGGTGCTCCGGAGACTTAGTGGAGCTGTTTGCTGTCTTCTTGGATTTCGGTTTAGGAGTTGTTGAGGTAGCTTCCTGACGTCTGCAGGACCCGACTTCTCCCCTTTATTGCATTTGTCTTTTCCTATCCTAGACTTCCTTTATTACTATGAATATATTACTCTGTTACATTTAGAGGCTCTAGACTCGTAACTCCAGATCTATTGGGGAATGTGGGGATATTCGTTATTATTTTTCCATACTATTTTATTAGTTTCGGATTGGGACCTTGATATTTTCTATTTTAATCGTATTATTTGTTAACGGATTGTGTATCTGGGTTGAGAGTATTTAAATTGGTCGGGCTTGCCAAGCATTAGTGTTGGGTGCCATCACGACCGGGATTGGGGTCGTGACAAGTTGGTATCAGAGCCTAGGTTACTAGGCCTCGCGAGTCATGAGCCGGTTTAGTAGAGTCTCGCGGAACGGTATGGGGACGCCTGTACTTCTCCTCGAGAGGCTGCAGAACCTTTAGGAAAAATTCCATATTCTTGAAATTCTTGTCGTGCGGCTTTGTGATTCGAGAACTTAATTCCTGTATTATATTCTCTCGCAGATGGCGAGAACTCGTGCTACCAGACGCGATGGTCGACCACCAGTACCACCCACTAGAGGCCGTGGAAGCGGTCGTGGTCGTGGTCGAGGGAGGGCAGCACAGACAGCACCTGCTGACCCACCAGCCACCACAGTTCAGGACCAGACTCCAGTTGTCGATGTCCCAGCCGCACCTGTGCAGGCACCAGCAAGGCCTATTGCTATTCCTGGTCTCCAGGAGACCTTGGCACAGATACTATCAGTTTGCACTGGCCTGGCTCAGGCAGTCTCAGCTTCTACTGCAGCAGCTGCTTCCCAGACCGGGGGAGGACATCGGACCCCTGTTGCTCACACACCTGAGCAGGCTACCCAGGGACTTCAGACACCGGAAGCAGCCATAGCTCCGCCAGTTGCTCCAGTTGCAGCCTATGAGGCTCCAGTTATGCCGGACGAGGAGCAGCGTCGCCTTGAGAGATTCGGCAGGCTTCAGCCACCGAGGTTCAGTGGTGCTGAGGGCGAGGATGCCCAGGGTTTTCTGGATAAGTATCAGTGTATGCTTCGCACTGCAGGGATCTTAGAGTCGAGTGGTGTGGCTTTTACTACCTTCCAGTTCTCAGGGCCTGCATTCACCTGGTGGGAGGACTTCGAGAGGCGTAGGCCGGTTGGTGCAGCGCCCCTTACATGGCAGCAGTTCTCCACTGTCTTTCTGGAGAAGTACCTACCGCAGTCCCACAGGGGGAGCTGCGTTGTCAGTTCGAGTGGTTGGTTCAGGGGGACATGTCTGTGACCCAGTACGAGTTGAGATTCACACAGCTAGCCCGGCATGCTACTTGGATGATCCCGACAGATCGAGAAAGGATTAGGAGGTTCGTGGATGGCCTCAACTATTCACTCCGCATTTTGATGACCAGAGAGGGTTATGGGTGCCTCGTTTGAGAGGTGGTTGACATGGCTCGAGAGATTGAGACGGTTCGCCGTTGGGAGCGTGAGGAAAGGGAGGCAAAGAGGCCTCGAGGTTCAGGTAGTTTCAGTGGTGCTCCGTCTAGGGGCCAGTTCCAGCGTGGCCGAGGCCGTTCCTTCAGGCCTCCTCAGTCAGGTCGTCCAGAGTACAGTGGGGCTTCTTCAGGCCGTGGTCATCAGGGATTTCAGCAGGGCCAGACTGCACTTAGTGCTCTTCCAGCTCAGAGCTCTACACCTGCCTCTTCAGCCCAGGGTTCTTCAGCAGCGAGGGGTTTCCATCAGTCCCCTTCTCCAGCGCCGGGTAGTTGCTACGAGTGCGGCGAGTTCGGTCATATGAGGAGACAGTGTCCTCGGCGTCGTGGTAGTCAGTCTCAGCAGAGGGATCAGCCCTCATCTTCTGCTCCTGTTTCATCAGCACCCGCCCAGTCAGCTAGGGGTGAGGTCATGTAGCC